>NC_084549.2:67617500-67665000 GCF_033978685.3 Nerophis lumbriciformis | reverse complement strand
GTGTGTGTATGTGTGTGTGTGTGTGTGTGCGCGCGCGTGCACGTAGAGACGTGCGCTTCATTGTGCGAGGCCGTCGGGGGTCGTTAGCAGCTGTGAGCTGGCGAGGCTCGGTGGTTAAAGCAAGTGTGGCGCACGGCGGCAAAGATGGCGAAGCTTTAGAAAGTAAACAACGCGCTTCGTGTTCTCCCCAAGATGGCGGCATGTTGTCGTCACGTAGCAGGCCGGCTAGTCTGTTTCCTACCTTTAAATATGGAAATGGTGAACAAACGTTTACTCTCATTTCCACAATGGTGTGTGTGTGTGTGTGTGTGATTGAGATTGAGGTCTTTCCAGCGCTGATTGTCATGGCTTCCAGATGTGGGCTCGTCCTCTGATGACTCGCCTGTTGCCGGGCAGACTACACTGAAAACATCTCATCAGTTTTCGGCGGCTAATGCTAACGCGGTCCGCGCGGACGGCGAGCGACTTCCCGCGCGAACTTTCTTTTGGTTGGCATTAAGGAAAAAAAGCTCTTACTTGTGGAAAGTGATGGCGTGTTAATTCCCGCGCAGACAGATGTTAGCGTCTGTCTCTTCACACTTCAATCATCTCCTTGATTGACAGCTGCCGCCGCTGAGGCTCAGCAGGAAAACGTCTGCTGAGCGTCTGCATGCTGGAATAATAAGAGGGAGAAGGCCATCATAGCATGATAGCGCGTGACATCATAGCATGATAACATCATAACACGTGGCATCATAGCATGATAGCATGATAGCACGTGACATCATAGCATGATAGCATGTGACATCATAGCATGATAACATCATAGCATGTGACATCATAGCGTGATAGCATGATAGCACGTGACATCATAGCATGATAGCATGTGACATCATAGCATGATAACATCATAGCATGTGACATCATAGCGTGATAGCATCCTAGCATGTGACAACATAGCATGATAACATGTGACATCATAGCATGATAGCATGTGGCATCATAGCATGATAACATCCTAGCATGTGACATCATAGCATAATAGCATGTGACATCATAGCAGGGATAACATCATAGCATGTGACATCATAGCATGTGACCTCATATCATGTGGCATCATATAGCATAACATCATAGCATGTGACATCATAGCATGATAGCATCCTAGCATGTGACATCATAGCGTGATAGCATGTGACATCATAGCATGATAGCATGTGACATCATAGCAGGGATAACATCATAGCATGTGACATCATAGCATGATAGCATGTGACCTCATATCATGTGACATCATAGCATGATAGCATGTGGCATCATAGCATAACATCATAGCATGTGACATCCTAGCATGTGACATCATAGCATGATAGCATGTGACATCATAGCATGATAGCATGTGACATCATAGCATGATAGCATCCTAGCATGTGACATCATAGCGTGATAGCATGTGACATCATAGCATATTAGCATCATAACATGACATTATAGAATGATAGCATCATAACATGATGACATCATAGCATCATAACATGACATCATAGCATGACAACATCATAACATGATGACATTATAGCGAGAGAGCATCATAGCATGATGACATTATAGCATGATAGCATCATAACATGATGACATTATAACATGATAGCATCATAACATGATGACATTATAGCATGATGACATTATAACATGATGACATTAAAGCATGATAGCATCATTACATGATGCCATTATAACATGATAGCATCATAACATGATGACATTATAGCATGATGACATTATAACATGATGACATTATAACATGATGGCATTATAGCATGATGACATTATAATATGATGACATTATAACAAGATGATAGCATCATAACATGATGACATTATAGCATGGTAGCGTCAAAGCATGAAAACAACATGATAGTGGCATAACAAAGACATTATAACATGACAGCATCATAACATGATGACATTATAACATGATAGCATCATAACATGATGACATTATAACATGATAGCATCATAACATGATGACATTATAGTATGACAGCATCAAAGCATGAAAACAACATGATAGTGGCATTACAAAGACATTGTAGCATGATAGCATCATAACACGATAGCATCATAACATTATAACCAGTGTTGGGTTAGTTACTGACAACCAATTACAGTTACTAGTTACTTTATTTAAAAGTAACTCAGTTACTAACTCAGTTACTTACACCAAAAAGTAATGCGTTACTGTGAAAAGTAACTATTTAGTTACTTTATTTTTATTTTTTTAAGGCTCCCATTAATGCCCTTTTAGCCTTCATGTTAGTACTGTTATTGCACTGGAGAATAATACAATGTGTTGATCAACTTGACATGCATTTGCATCACTGAACTCTGCTAAGCAATGTGCTCTACATACAACACACAAAGACAAAGATATGTTTCAAAGGGCCAATTTATTTTGGGCCAGAACAAATTGACAAAACTATTTTAAGTAGCTGCAACATAACATACATAAGCAACAAACAGCATAACAACAACATGTCACAATATAGCTGTAAACCTGGCTTCACCCAAGGAAGGCACACATGACATGATTATATGTCATGTCACTATATACAGCACACATACTGCTATACACACGCCTAACCAGGCCTTTTTTTCTCTCAAGGAATTGTGAAATAAAATCATGTCTTCAGTGAAGCCCAGAACACTCTACGCATTTCCCCAGTTTTAGTTTAGAGAAAATGAAAGATTGGCCTTGCCCACTAGGATCCCTCTTTATGATGGGGAACTTTATAGTCTATACATTTAGAGTGATGTGATAATCAAACACTCTAGAAGTCTAGAATGAAAGAGTATATAAGAGAATTGCCAGAGTGTGTGTACCTTCAGTGCTGAATGATGAGCAGAGGCAGAGTTTGGAGTGTTTTCTTTAGCTCGCTTTCCATGTTTATGTGCTCACTGTCCACTGTGTCCAGGAACTTGGAAAATGTTTTCGTGCCATTTGCCGTTTGACGCCCGCTATCATGCTAATTAGCTGCCTGAAAGCGGGTGACTCCACTGTAGAAATAGCCTGCATGTCTTCTAGCACATACGCTGCAATGGCTCTATCAATGTTGTCCTGGCTAGCAGTCCCACCGTTAAAATCCTTAGGTGAAGTGTGTCTCTCTTTACTAGCTTCGTCGAAGCATGTTGCTTTTGTAGCTGTTTCAGCAGATTTGAATTGCTGTTTTGGGCAGTAGATAGGATCTTTGATCCAAGACACAACTTACATTTAACTAAAATGTTCTTTTCTTTGTGCTCGACAAAAGAAAAGTAGTGAGAATATCTCCATGTTAAGAAACTCGGCTTAGGCTCCGCCTTGATGTCTTGTTAGTAAACACAGACACGCCCCCATCCCCACCCCACACAAACACTCACACATACACAGCGTGCCTCTTGTGAGACAGGAAGAATCAGAAGGACGACACCGCAGCTCTCCAATAAAACACACTCAGATCTTCTCTGTTTCTAGCCGATACTACATAAAAAATAACGTAAAATAACGCAGTAACGTATCATGTAGTAACGGAAACGGAGTTAGACTACTAGTTACCGCCAAAAATAACGGCATTACAGTAACGCGTTACTTTAGTCCCAACACTGATTATAGCATGATAGCATCATAACATGATAGCATGTTATATCATAACAAGGTAGCATCATAGCGTGTGACGACATAATATGATAGCATTCACCAATTAACACACTGTGTTGTGTTTAGCCCCGCCCCTCCAGGTACCGCCCCACTTCTTGTTAGAACATGTGGAAAGTTCTAGTCCGTTTCAAACACCCAGAAGGTTCCTTTGGATCTGGACGCCAGCATTCAAGAACCCAAAAGGAACAAGCGGCAGTTGAAAACCAGAGCAGGGTTCCTTCTCCAAGTTCCCTGCGGAACCTGACAGAACCTTCTGTGGTGGTCCACTTGCAGCAGAACCAAGGAGCCAGATCCAAAGCAGAAACATGTGCGCGTGCTTCCTGGAGGCGGGGCTTAGGAAGTGATCGCTTCCAAGCGGACCATCAAGATCCAGCACTTTCATGCAAATCTTCTTGACAGAGACTCCATCATACTTCCACTCCAGTCTGCTCCACGGAGAACTTTCCAGAACTCACTCGCACACAGAAAGATGTCCCATGACAAGGTGACGGCGTCCTCCGCCAGGTTCTAATCCAGGAAGGCTCCCTCAGAAGATTAGCGACAGGAAGTGAGTTCAGACAGCAGGGGTCAAAGTTCAAAAAGAAAGACAGGGATAAAAACAACAAAAAGAAGTGGCGAAGGTCAGCAGAGGTCAGGCTGGAGGAGCGAAAGTTGGCCGAGAGCCAGCAGGACCATTAGCCACGTTAGCATTGTTAGCGTAGCGTAACCACCACGTGTCTTTAGAGTGCATTCCGGTCTTTACTTTACGTGTCTTTAGAGTGCATTCCAGTCTTTACTTGCTTTCAACTTTCCTCATGAGGGTCCTGCCAACTGATGTCATGCAGCCCCCATAACATAACTCCATAACATCACTTCATAACATCGCGCCATAACATTACTCCACTGTGAACACGTCCAAACTTCACCACAGTCTCATAAAACATCACAACATGCCACACCTTTACATCTACTTATTACTACTATGTCATTACCTTCATTAGCTTTTTAGCACCACAGTGGCTAATTCTACTATTTATGTTTATTAGCTTGTTTATTAGCACCAGCGTGCCTAATGCTACTATTTATGTTTATTAGCTTGTTAGCTCCAGAGTGGCTAAAGCTATGTTTTGTTTATTAGCTTGTTAGCTCCAGAGTGGCTAAAGCTATGTTTTGTTTATTAGCTTGTTTATTAGCACCAGAGTGGCTAATGCTATGTTTTGTTTATTAGCTTGTTTATTAGCACCAGAATGGCTAATGCTACTATTTATGCTCATTAACTTGTTTATTAGTACCAGTGTGGTTAATGCTACTATTTATGTTTATTAGCACCGGCATAGCTAATGCTAATATTTATGTTTATTACGTTGTTATTAGTTTCATTACTATTTAGGTTTATTAGCATTGGCATGGCGTATGCTACTATTTACGTTTATTAGCTTGTTTATTAGCTCCAGCTTGCCTAACGCTAATATTTATGTTTATTACCTTGTTATTAGCTCCAGCGTGCTTAATGCTACTATTGATTGATTGATTGATTGAGACTTTTCTTAGTAGATTGCACGGTACAGTACATATTCCGTACAATTGACCACTAAATGGTAATACCCCAATAAGTTTTTCAACTTGTTTAAGTCGGGGTCCACTTAAATATATTTATGTTTATTAGCTTGTTTATTAGCTCCAGCGTGCCTAATGCTACTATTTGTGTTCATTAGCTTGTTATTAGCTTCAGCGTGCTGAATGCTACTATTTATGTTCATTAGCTTGTTATTAGCTTCAGCGTGCCGAATGCTACTATTTATGTTCATTAGCTTGTTATTAGCTTCAGCATGCCGAATGCTACTATTTATGTTCATTAGCTTGTTATTAGCTTCAGCGTGCCGAATGCCACTATTTCTGTTATTACCTTGTTTATTAGCACCACTGTGGCTAATGCTACTATTTATGTTTATTAGCGTGTTTGTTAGCTCCAGCGCGGCTAATGCTACTATTTATGTTTATTAGGTCCAGCGTGCCTAGTGCTACTATTTATTTGTATTAGCTTGTTTATTAGCTCCAGCGGCCTTAATGCTACTATTTATGTTCATTAGCTTGTTTATTAGCTCCAGCGTGGTTAATGCTACTATTTATGTTTATTAGCTTGTTTATTAGCACCACTGTGGCGAATGCTCCTGTTTATGTTTATTAGCTTGTTTATTAGCTCCAGAGTGGTTAATGCTACTATTTATGTTTACTAGCTTGTTTATTAGCACCAGCGTGGTTAATGCAACTATTTATGTTTACTAGCTTGTTTATTAGCTCCAGCGTGGTCAATGCTACTATTTATGTTTACTAGCTTGTTTATTAGCTCCAGTGTAGTTAATGCTACTATTTATGTTTACTAGCTTGTTTATTAGCTCCGGTGTGCCTAATGCTACTATTTATGTTTACTAGCTTGTTTATTAGCACCAGCGTGTTAAATGTTACTATTTATGTTTACTAGCTTGTTTATTAGCACCACTGTGGCGAATGCCCCTGTTTATGTTTATTAGCTTGTTTATTAGCACCAGCGTGCCTAATACTACTATTTATGTTTTGTAGCTTGTTTATTAGCATCAGCGTGGTTAATGCTACTATTTATGTTTATTAGCTTGTTTATTAGCACCAGCGGGGTTAATGCTACTGTTTATGTTTACTAGCTTGTTTATTAGCTCCAGCGTGGTTAATGCTACTATTTATGTTTTCTAGCTTGTTTATTAGCACCAGCGTGGTTAATGCTACTATTTATGTTCATTAACTTGTTTATTAGCACCAGCGTGGTTAATGCTACTATTTATGTTTATTAGCTTGTTTATTAGCACCAGCGGGGTTAATGCTACTGTTTATGTTTACTAGCTTGTTTATTAGCTCCAGCGTGGTTAATGCTACTATTTATGTTTTCTAGCTTGTTTATTAGCACCAGCGTGGTTAATGCTACTATTTCTGTTCATTAACTTGTTTATTAGCACCAGCGTGGTTAATGCTACTATTTATGTTTATTAGCTTGTGTATTAGCACGATCGTGGCCAATGCTCCTGTTTATGTTTATTAGCTCTAGCCTGGCGGCTAAAGCCCCTATTTATGTTTATCAGCTAGTAAAGCTATTTTTATATCAGCACAAAGCTAATAAAGCTATTTGCATGTTTAGTAGCATTATGTGGCAAATGCTACGATATACGTTTATTAGCATTAGTGTGGCTAATGTTGTGCTAGCTCAGGTGCGTTATAGCGTATACTCGCTGCTAGCTGTGTTGAGCATGTCCTTCCCTAAAATAGTTAAGAAGTTAGCTTAGAGTGAAAGTTTCCCTTCATGACGGACTTTGGTGTGACCAAGATGGCGGTCAGGCGGGGGGAAGGGTCACGGGGTCACGCTTCCTCCCAGCTTCCTTAGAACAACAGCGGGCGTACAAGAGCGTCCTAGCAGCACGCGGGGATTATTGTCTAAGCTGCGACCTGTTTGCTTAACCTCGCCACCGGCCCCCCGCCGAGAGGTCAAGGTAGCGTCGGCGGCCTCGTCCTCTGGCGCTCGTCCTCCCGCCGTCCCACAAAGACCTCCTCCTCTGGCTTCTCACGCCGCCTCATTACCTCGATTACATCACACCTCGTCAAGCACGCCAGATGTAGCACATGGCTTCCTGCTAATGGAGGAGAATAACACGATGGCGCCGCTAACAAGTCGCTACATGCTAATGATAGCAGTGTAACTGTTAGCCCCAATTAGCAGTGCTAGCTAGCTGACCTTGTAGAAGAGTAATGTGTGTGTGTGTGTGTGTGTGTGTGTGTGTGTGTGTGTGTGTGTGTGTGTGTGTGTGTGTGTGTGTGTGTGTCCTAATGCAAACATAAAGTATGGAAGTCAGCCCGTTGGAACGTGGCAGCAGGTTAGCGAGCGCTAACGCTAACAAGCGATCATGTCCTCACATGTCTTCCTCAACTTATTTACCTCTTTTATTTTTATCTTTATTACTTTTTACGCTAGCATTTTATTTCATTGTAGTAGGTTTTTTTATTGTAGTAATGTATTACTTTTTTACTGTAGTATTTACTTTTTTACTGTAGCATTTACTTTTTTACTGTAGTGTTTAAATTCATTGTAGTAGTTTATTTTATTGCAGTAATTTATTACTTTTTTTACTGGAGTATTAACTTTTTACTGTAGTCTTTAAATCCATTAAAGTAGTTTATTTTATTGCAGTAATTTATTACTTTTTTACTGGAGTATTAACTTTAATACTGTCGTTTTTAAATTCATTGTAGTAGTTTATTTTATTGCGGTAATTTATTACTTTTTTACTGTGATATTAACTTTAATACTGTAGTATTTAAATTTGTTACAGTAGTTTATTTTATTGCAGTAATTTATTGCTTTTTACTGGAGTATTAACTTTAATATTGTAGTTTTTCAATTCATTGTAGTAGTTTATTTTATTGCAGTCATTTATTACTTTTTTACTGTAGTTTTAACTTTTTTACTATAGCATTTTATTTCATGATGGTAGTTTATTTTATTGTAGTAAAGTATTAACTTTTTTACTGTAGTATTTAAATTCATTGTAGTAGTTTATTTCATTGCAGTAATTTATTACTTTTTACTGTAGTATTTAATTTCATTGTAGTTATTTTATTGCAGTAATTTATTACTTTTTTACTGTAGTATTAACTTTTTTACTATAGCATTTTATTTCATTGTAGTAGTTTATTTTATTGTAGTAATGTATTAACTTTTTACTGTAGTATTCAAATTAATTGTAGTAGTGCATTTTAATGCAATAATGTATTACTTTTTTACTGTAGTATTAACTTTGTTACTGTAGTATTTAAATTCATTACAGTAGTTTATTTTATTGCAGTAATGTATTACTTTTTTACTGGAGTATTAACTTTAATACTATAGTTTTTAAATTCATTGTAGTAGTTTATTTTATTGCAGTAATTTATTACTTTCTTACTGTAGTATTAACTTTTTTACTATGGCATTTTATTTCATTATAGTAGTTTATTTTATTGTAGTAATGTATTAACTTTTTTTTACTGTAGTATTTCAATTCATTGTAGTAGTTTATTTTATTGCAGTATTTTATTACTTTTTACTGTAGTATTTAATTTCATTGTAGTAGTTTATTTTATTGCAGTAATTTATTACTTTTTACTGGAGTATTAACTTTAATACTGTAGTTTTTAAATTCATTGTAGTAGTTTATTGTATTGCAGTAATTCATTTCTTTTTTACTGTAGTATTAACTTTTTTACTATAACATTTTATTTCATTATAGTAGTTTATTTTATTGTAGTAATGTATTAACTTATTTACTGTAGTATTTAAATTAATTGTAGTAGTTTATTTTATTGCAGTAATGTATTACTTTTTTACTGTAGTAATTAATTTCATTGTAGTAGTTTATTTTATTGCAGTCATTTATGACTTTTTTACTATAGTATTTACTTTTTTACTGTAGTATTTTATTTCATTGTTGTAGTTTATTTTATTGTAGTAATTACTTTTATTAGTATTTACTGTTTTTCTGTAGTATTTTATTTTATTGCAGTAGTTTATTACTATTCACAGTAGTATTTTATTTCCTTTTGAACTTTGCGCCTAAAACAGTCTGGATGGTTCTTTTCCTCTTTATTCTGGAGGACACGACGTCCACAGTTTCCAAAAACAATTTGAAATGTGGACTCGTCAGACCACAGAACACTTTTACACTTTGCATGAGTCCATCTTAGATGATCTCGGGCCCAGCGAAGCCGGCGGCGTTTCTGGGTGTTGTTGATAAATGGCTTTCGCTTTGCATAGTAGAGTTTTAACTTGCACTTACAGATGTAGCGACCAACTGTAGTTACTGACAGTGGTTTTCTGAAGTGCTCCTGAGCCCATGTGGTGATATCCTTTACACACTAATGTGACTTTTTCATGCAGTACCGCCTGAGGGATCGAAGGTCACGGGCATTCAATGTTGGTTTTCAGCCTTGCTGCTTACGTGCAGTGATTTCTCCAGATTCTCTGAACCTTTTGATGATATTATGGACCGTAGATGTTTGAATCCCTAAATTCCTTGCAATAGTATAAATATTACACAGGTGTGTTGTATTAATATGCTAATTAGACAGTATGATTATTACACAGGTGTGTTATATTAATATGAATGATTGATGGGTTCTACATGTAAAGCGACTTTGGGTACTTAGAAAAGCGCTATATAAATCCCAGTTATTATTATTATTATTATTATGCTAATTATACAGTGTAATTAATACACAGGTGTGTTGTATTACTATGCTAATTAGACAGTATAATTTTTACATAGTTGTGTTGTATTAATATGCTAATTAGACAATATGATTATTACACAGGTGTGTTATATTAATATGCTAAATAGACAGTGTATTTATTACACAGGTGTCTTATATTAATATGCAAATTAGACAGTATGATTATTGCAGAGGTGTCTTATATTGATATGCTTATTGGACAATATAATTATTACACAGGTGTGTTATATTAATACGCTAATTAGACAGTGTAATTATTACACCGTTATGTTGTATTAATATGGTAATTAGACAGTATAATTATTACACAGGTCTGTTGTATTAATATGGTAATTAGACAGTATAATTATTACACAGGTGTGTTGTATTAATATGCTAATTAGACAGTATCATTATTACACAGGTGTGTTATATTAATATGCTAATTGGACAATATAATTATTACACAGGTGTGTTATATTAATATGCTTATTGGACAATATAATTATTACACAGGTGTGTTATATTAATACGCTAATTAGACAGTGTAATTATTACACCGTTATGTTGTATTAATATGGTAATTAGACAGTATAATTATTACACAGGTCTGTTGTATTAATATGGTAATTAGACAGTATAATTATTACACAGGTGTGTTATATTAATATGCTAATTAGACAGTATAAGTATTACACAGGTGTGTGACATTAATATGCTAATTAGACAGTGTGATTATTACAGAGGTGTGTTATAGTAATATGCTAATTAGACAGTATCATTATTACCAAGGTGTGTTATATCAATATGCTAATTAGACAGTATAATTATTCCTCGGGTGTGTTATATTAATATGCTAATTAGACAGTGTCATTATTACACCTTGTCAAATGATATGAAAGTATGTATTAATCACAAAGATTATTATCAAGGGTTAGGTCAGGCTGATTACAAAAATAGACACCAATGAAATACTGCAAAAGTAGGGACTCACAAAGAACTGATGAAAAATAAATGGACATATAAGTACACTGTGCTAAAATATATCAAACTAAATTAAATATAAAAAACAATAACATATATGGTTTCTAAATAAACTGTCAATAAAATCAAAGTAAAAATAAATATACAGCTTCACCACTTTAGTCATAATTTTTGGCGCTTAAAAAGTTTGTTTGATATCGTGATGACTGCCACAAGTAGTGGAAAAGTGTATTACAACTGAGTACCTGTTTGAGAAAACAAAAAAATGTCGACGTCCCTCTAGGGGGCGCTCACGGCCCAACAATGGTTAAGAAACACTGCAATAAACCATATCTAATTGTATTTACAATTCACAAAATATGTGAAAATACCGTTTAAACATCACAAAATGCCACAAATTCAGCCATTTTGAATACCTTCAGTAATTTCCGTAGATTCTACGTCAGTGTAGTAACACTTCTGCACTCTGACCATATTATTAGAGCAGTCATACTGGAAATCCGCAAACATTGTAAAGAGATGTGCTGTTTATCATTCACAATCCTTATGTAAGACAAGAACACATATGCTTTTATTTTGTTATGCATTCTAAATTGTAAATAAAATATCTAAGAATTGAGTCAACAGATGGAGGCTCCTCTCATTATACTCAATAAAAAAGTGCCAACAATACTCCGTTTACATGTCGTGACCTGAAAATGAAGCAAATATGAGTGATAATGTTATTATAAGTGCTAACGCAGACGGACTATTTTAGCCGCGAATTGATAGCAGGGAGCTAATGCTAGCTCAGGCTGCTATTGTTGACACACTGTAAGGCAGTGGCTGCTTCTGCTTGGTCTCAAACTTGCTAAAAGTACATTCTAGATTATAATTCATGCATCTCTCACCTGCTAGTAGACAAATGTGGCAATGGAGCGACTAGGCTGCTCCACTTTCACGTCCTCCGAAATGGCCAAAAAGACCCTCGGAGAGGATTGTGATTGAATCTTCATCTCGACAGAATGATGCGAGCGAGAGTGTAAATATTCCAGTAAGTGTCACATTGCTTACTTCTTTATTTTTGTACTTTGCTTACACTTGTTGGGTTGTTTACATTTAGACTTTGGTCAAAGTGTGCATTTAGTTGACTTGATGTTCGTGCTGTCAAATGACACACTTTCAAAACCAGATGGATTTGGAGTATTTACTTCAAGTAAGAGCGCAGTATTTGTACACAAGAGCCGTTTTGTTGTCATTTTGTAAGATGTTTGACTCGACTGTACCAACTTAAAAATATTGTCAAGATGTAAAGTTCAGGTAACTTCAAGTTAAGGAGCGCTGCTATCCAAATAAACTGCACGATTCATCTGCAACTAAACATTATTTATCAAATCATTTTTCTGATTAATCATGAATTAACTTCTTGTTTTTGACTCTGTTTACATTGTTTACTTTTTACAGTGTTTACTTTCTTTAAATTGTTTTCTTTGTTTACATTTTACAGTGTTTATTTTGTTTAAATTGTTTTGTTTGTTTACTTTTTACACTGTTGACTTTGTTTAAATTGTTTTGTTTGTTTACTTTTTATAGTGTATACTTTGTTTAAATGGTTTCCTTTGTTGACTTTTTACAGTGTTGAAATTGTTTACCTTTTGCAGTGTTTACATTTAGTTTCTTTACTTTTGACGGTGTTTTAATTGTTTAATTTTTAGTGTCTACATTGTTTAGTTTGTTGACTTTTTCCAGTGTTTACATGGTTTACTTTTTAGTGTCTACATTGTTTAGTTTGTTTACTTTTTACAGTGATTGCGTTGTTTACTTTTTTACAGTGTTTAAATGGTTTACTTTTTAGTTTTTACGTTGTTTAGTTTGTTTACTTTTTACAGTGTTTAACTAATTTACTTTTTAGTGTCTAAGTTGTTTAATTTGTTTAGTTTTTACAGTGTTTACATTGTTTATTTTAGTGTTTATGTTGTTTAGTTTGTTTACTTTTTACAGTGTTTACATTGTTTACTTTTGAGTGTCTACAATGCTTAGTTTGTTTACTTTTTACAGTGTTTACATTATTTACTTTTTAGTGTGTACGTTGTTTAGCTTGTTTACTTTTTACAGTGTTTACATTATTTACTTTTTAGTGTCTACGTTGTTTAGTTTGTTTATTTTTACAGTGGTTATATTATTTACTTTTTAGTATCTTTGTTGTTTAGTTTGTTGACTTTTTACAGTGATTACGTTGTTTAATTTGTCGAATTTTTACAGTGTTTAAATGGTTTACTTTTTAGTGTCTACGTTGTTTAGTTCGTTTACTTTTTACAGTGTTTAAATTGTTTACTTTTTCAGTGTTTACGTTATTTAGTTTGTTTACTTTTTACAGTGTTTAGATTTTATACTTTTTAGTGTCTACGTTGTTTAGTTTCCCCCCCCCCACTTTTTACAGTGTTTACATTATTTACTTATTAGTGTCTATGTTGCTTAGTTTGTTGACTTTTTACAGTGTTTACATTATTTACTTTTAAATGTCTACGTTGTTTAGCTTGTTTGCTTGTTTGGTTTTCTTTGTTTACTTTTTACAGTGTTGAAATTGTTTGCTTTTTGCAGTGTTTACCTTTAGTTTCTTTACTTTTGACGGTGTTTTAATTGTTTAATTTTTAGTGTCTACATTGTTTAGTTTGTTGACTTTTTACAGTGTTTACATTGTTGACTTGTTACATTGTTTACATGGTTTACTTTTTAGTGTCTATATTGTTTAGTTTGTTTACTTTTTACAGTGATTACGTTGTTTACTTTTTTACAGTGTTTAAATTGTGTACTTTTTAGTTTTTACGTTGTTTAGTTTGTTTACTTTTTACAGTGTTTAACTTATTTACTTTTTAGTGTCTAAGTTGTTTAATTTGTTTAGTTTTTACAGTGTTTACATTGTTTATTTTAGTGTTTATGTTGTTTAGTTTGTTTACTTTTTACAGTGTTTACATTGTTTACTTTTTAGTGTCTACAATGCTTAGTTTGTTTACTTTTTGCAGTGTTGACATTATTTACTTTTTAGTGTCTACGTTGTTTAGCTTGTTAACTTTTTACAGTGTGTAAATTGTTTACTTTTTAGTGTCTACGTTGTTTAGTTTGTTTATTTTTACAGTGTTTATATTATTTACTTTTTAGTATCTTTGTTGTTTAGTTTGTTGACTTTTTACAGTGATTACGTCGTTTAATTTGTTGAATTTTTACAGTGTTTAAATGGTTTACTTTTTAGTGTCTACGTTGTTTAGTTCGTTTACTTTTTACAGTGTTTAAATTGTTTACTTTTTCAGTGTTTACGTTATTTAGTTTGTTTACTTTTTACAGTGTTTAGATTTGATACTTTTTAGTGTCTACGTTGTTTAGTTTTCCTCCCCACTTTTTACAGTGTTTACATTATTTACTTATTAGTGTCTATGTTGTTTAGTTTGTTGACTTTTTACAGTGTTTACATTATTTACTTTTAAGTGTCTACGTTGTTTAGCTTGTTTGCTTTTTACAATGTTTAAATGGTTTACTTTTTAGTGTCTACATTGTTTAGTTTTTTTAATTTAATTTAATTTAATTTTAAATTGTTTACTTTTTAGTGTCTACGTTGTATAGTTTGTTTACTTTTTACAGTGTTTAAATTGTTAACTTTTTAGTGTCTATGTTGTCTAGTTTGTTTATTTTTTCACAGTGTTTACATTATTTACTTTTTAGTAGGGGTGTGGGAAAAAATCGATTAAAATTAAAATCGCGGTTCTCACGTTGTGCAATTCATTATCGATTCTCATTTTTCAAATTTTTTATTTTTTATTTTATTTTATTAATTAATCCAACAAAACAATACACAGCAATGCCACAACAATGCAATCCAATTCCAAAACCAAACCCGACCCAACAACACTCAGAACTGCAATGAACAGAGCAATTGAGAGGAGACACAAACACGACACAGAACAATCTAAAAGTAGTGAAACAAAAATCATCAACAACAGTATCAATATTAGTTACAATTTCAACATAGCAGTGATTAAAAATCCCTCATTGACATTATCATTAGACATTTATAAAAAAAAAATTAAAAAAAGAACAATAGTGTCACAGTGGCTTACACTTGCATCGCATCTCATAAGCTTGACAACACACTGTGTCCAATATTTTCACAAAGATAAAATAAGTCATATTTTTGGTTCATTTAATAGTTAAAACAAATTTATATTATTGCAATCAGTTGATAAAACATTGTCCTTTACAATTATAAAAGCTTTTTACAAAAATCTACTACTCTGCTTGCATGTCAGCAGACTGGGGTAGATCCTGCTGAAATCTTATGTATTGAATGAATAGAGAATCCTTTTGAATCGGAAAAATATCGTTTTTGAATCGAGAATCGTGTTGAATCGAAAAAATCGATTTATAATCGAACCGTGACCCCAAGAATCGATATTGAATCGAATCGTGGGACACCCAAAGATTCGCAGCCGTACTTTTTAGTATCTTTGTTGTTTAGTTTGTTGACTTTTTTACAGTGATTACGTTGTTTAGTTTGTTGACTTTTTACAGTGTTTACATTTTTACTTTTTAGTGTTTATGTTGTTTAGTTCATTTACTTTGTTAGTGTTTACGTTGTTTAGTTTGTTTACATTTTATGGTGTTTACATTATTTACTTGTTAGTATTTACGTTGTTTAGTTTGTTTACTTTTTACGGTGTTTACATTAATTACTGTTTTTAGTGTTTACGTTGTTTAGTTTGTGTACTTTTTTACAGTGTTTACATTATTTACTTGTTAGTGTTTACATGGTTTAGTTTGTTTACATTTTATGGTGTTTACATTATTTACTTTTTAGTGTTTACGTTGTTTAGTTTGTTTACTTTTTACTGTGTTTACATTATTTACTGTTTTTAGTGTTTACGTTGTTTAGTTTATTTACTTTTTACAGTGTTTACATTATTTACTGTTTTTAGTGTTTATGTTGTTTAGTTTGTTTGCTTTTTTACAGTGTTTACATTATTTACTGTTTAGTGTCTACGTTGTTTAGTTTGTTTACATTTTATGGTGTTTACATTATTTACTTGTTAGTGTTTACGTTGTTTAGTTTGTTTACTTTTTACGGTGTTTACATTATTTACCGTTTTTAGTGTTTACGTTGTTTAGTTTGTTTACTTTTTACGGTGTTTACATTATTTACTGTTTTTAGTGTTTACGTTGTTTAGTTTGTTTACTTTTTACAGTGTTTACATTATTTACTGTTTTTAGTGTTTACGTTGTTTAGTTTGTTTACTTTTTACTGTGTTTACATCATTTACTGTTTAGTGTCTACGTTGTTTAGTTTGTTTACATTTTATGGTGTTTACATTATTTACTTGTTAGTGTTTACGTTGTTTAGTTTGTTTACTTTTTACGGTGTTTACATTATTTACCGTTTTTAGTGTTTACGTTGTTTAGTTTGTTTACTTTTTACGGTGTTTACATTATTTACTGTTTTTAGTGTTTACGTTGTTTAGTTTGTTTACTTTTTACAGTGTTTACATTATTTACTGTTTTTAGTGTTTACGTTGTTTAGTTTGTTTACTTTTTACTGTGTTTACATCATTTACTGTTTTTAGTGTTTACGTTGTTTAGTTTGTTTACTTTTTACGGTGTGTACATTATTTACTGTTTTTAGTGTTTACGTTGTTTAGTTTGTTTACTTTTTTACAGTGTTTACATTATTTACTGTTTAGTGTCTACGTTGTTTAGTTTGTATGCTTTTTACAGTGTTTAAATGGTTTACTTTTAATGTTTACATTGTTGAGTTTGTCTACTTTTTACAGTGTTTGTTTACTTTTTACATTGTTTACCCTGTTTAAATTGTTTTCTTTGTTGAGTTGTTTTCTTTGTTTACTTGCGACTTTAAGTGTTTTCATGGACAAACGTGGTAGATTCAATTTGAATTTCTCTACTTTTTCTCTCTCTTCTGCTGCTTTCCGGGCTCCAAATTGAAAGTCAATTCTTGACGGTCGCCCGTCTCACAAGATTTGTCTTTTTTAAAAACTAAATCTTTGCTTGACCTCTGAACTCCTTGGAGCAGCTAAGAAGCTGCCGTGTTTCAACAAAGACTGAGATGTCAATTAAACCAAGTGTGTGTGTGTGTGTGTGTGTGTGTGTGTGTGTGTGTGTGTGTGTGTGTGTGTGTGTGTGTGTGTGTGTGTGTGTGTTTGCGTGCGGAAACGAAAAGCAGCGTAAAAACACGGAAAGTGTCCTTCCTCACTTCCTGGACTTCTATCGTCGTAGTAGAGGTCAAAGCGAGCGAAGGCCGAGACTTGGAGGCGGAGCCAAGAACGCGATACCTGGACGGACCAATCCGGTGTCAGCGCTCCATCAAAGTGGAAAAAGTCAAAATGGCGGCCTTCATCGTAATTGAAGGCGACGGCGTGCCAGCGATCCGTGCAGACTATTAGTGTTGTCACGGAAGGCTGCGGCTGCTACTGAGCATGCTCAGTGCGTCTGCATCCAGGAAGGTCACGTCGCCCGGGTATACGCTCGCCGCCGTTGCCTGGATTCTGCACGCGATCTTCTGCCCAGGGCGGGGGAGCGAGCGCGTCGTAACGCTTTTTATGTATTATTTTTTCCATTTCCTGTCTAGTTTGTTTGAAAATAGCAAATGTTGTTTCGCGACGTGTTGGCCCACATTTTTGCACGCATCGCCACAACAAATACACGCCACCGCGTTCTCAACAATATTCTAAAACACACTTTTACGATATTTCAACAATATTTTAATAATATTAAAAACACTTTTTCACATTTATGCCACATTTTGACTATATTTTAACAATACCAAAAACACATTTTAACATTTATGCAGCATTTTAACAATATTAAAAACACTTTTTAACATTTATACCAGATTTTAACAATATTAAAAACACTTTTAAACATTTATACCACATTTTAACAATATTTTAACAATACTAAAAACACTTTTTAACTTATATACCACATTTTAACAATATTTCAACAATATTAAAAACAATTTTTAACATTAATGCCGGATTTGAACAATATTTGAACAATACCAAAAACACATTTTAACATTTATACCACATTTGAACAATATTAAAAACATGTTTTAACATTTATACCACATTTGAACAATATTATAAACACTTTTTAATATTTATGCTACATTTTAACAATATTTTAACCATATCAAAAACAACTTTTTACAATATATACCACATTTTAACAATATTAAAAACACTACTACTAACCTATATAAAGCAAACATTTATAAATACACATCAGTAGGCTAAATGAACCTCTTCAACATTATATTAAAAACACCTTTTACCATTTATGCCACATTTTAACAATATTTAACAATACTAAATACACATTTTAACATTTATTCCACATTTTAACAATATTTTAATGATACTAAAAACACATTTTTAACATTTATACCACATTTTAACAATATTTCAACAATATTAAAAACAATTTTTAACATGAATGCCGCATTTTAACAATATTTGAACATACCAAAAACACATTTTAATATTTATACCACATTTTAACAATATTAAAAACACGTTTTAAAATGTATCCCACATTTTAACAATATTATAAACACTTTTTAATATTTATGTCGCATTTTAACAACATTTTAAGAATATTAAAAACACTACTACTCGCCTATATAAATAAACCATTTATAAATACACATCAGTAGGCTAAATGAACCTCTTCAACAAATATTAAAAACACTTTTTACCATTTATGCCACATTTATACCACATTTTAACAATATTATAAACACTTTTTAATATTTATGCCGCATTTTAACAATATTTTAACATTACCAAAAACACATTTTAACAATATATACCACATTTTAACAATATTAAAAACACTACTACTCGCCTATATAAATCAACCATTTATAAATACACATCAGTGGGCTAAATGAACCTCTTCAACATAATATTAAAAACACTTTTTACCATTTATGCCACATTTTAACAATATTATAACACTCATAAAAACACATTTGAACATTTATGCCACATTTTAACAATATTAAAATACTTTTTAACATTCGTACCACATTTAACAATATTTTAACGATACTAAAAACACATTTTTAACATTTATACCACATTTTAACAATATTAAAAATACATTTTAACATTTATACCACATTTTAACAATATTTTAACAACATATAAATAATATTGAAGCTAATAATTAAACAACATTCCTCCAACATTTTAACAATATTTAAAAAAACATGTAAATAATATTAAAGCTAATAATTAAACAAAATTCCTATGACATTTTAACAATATTCAAAAACACATTTTAACATCTATAGAGTTATAAGTGTTGTTTAGTGACGTGTTGGCCCACATATCCAAAACATTTGTATTCATATTCAAAAACATGTTTGTACAATGTTTGCACAACATTTCAACAACATTTGTACAACATAAAAACATTTTAACATTTATACCGCACTTCAACAATATTTTAACAACATTAAAAAAACACATTTTAAAATGTATACCACATTTTAACAATATTTTAACAATTTTAAAAACACATTTTAACATTTATATCACATTTTAACAATATTTTAACAACATGTAAATAATAGTAAAGCTAACAAACAACATTCATACAACATTTCAACAATATTTTAACAATATTTAAAAAAAATATTTTACAATATTTGCTCCACATTTCAACAATATTAAATGAAAGCACTTTTACAATATTTGCACAACATTTCAACACAATTAAAAAGCACATTTTAACATTTGTAAGTGTAGTTTAGCGTCATGCTGGCCCACATATCCACGCATCATGCTCGCAGCTCACCGCAACAAATACATCTGCACAAATTATTTTTTTAATTAATTATTCAAAAGCCCATTCTACAATATTTGTTCACCATATCTACAATATTTTAACAACATTACGAAACAATTTTTTACAATATTTGCTTGATATTTGACCATTATTTCAACAAAAAATATAATATTTTTTTTCACAAAATTTGCCCCCCATTACAACAACATTTCAACAATATTAAATGAAAACACTTTTACAATATTTGCACAACATTTCAACACAATTAAAAAGCACATTTTAACATTTATAAGTGTTGTTTAGCGTGGTGCTGGCCCACATATACACGCATCACGATAACAGCTCACCACAACAAATACATCACCACTAATTATTTTTTAAATTAATTATTCAAAAGCCCATTCTACAATATTAGTTCAACACATCTACAATATTTTAACAATATGAAAAAAACACATATTAGCAATTATGCAACATTAAAACTATTTTAACAATATGAAACATTTTATTTTAAAACATTTTATGGAACAATATTTTAACATTCAAATAATATTATAGATATCATTCAAACAACATTTAAATAACATTTCAAAAATATTTTAACAATATTTGAATGATAGTAAAAATAACATTTTAACAAAATGTTTTCAACGATACTAAAAATTAAATTTCAATAACATTTAAACTACATCTAAACAATATAAAAGACAAGTTTTAAACGGCTAAATATGAAAAAAAAAAACACACTGCTCGCATTCCAAAGAAAAAATCGAATATTTTTAAAATATTTCTAAGGTTCATAATTAAGACTTTTATTCTAAAAGTTTTTCAGAAGAAAATATATACAGTATATTCACACATAGTGTCCCTCTATGTGTGAATATATGATTAAAAATGTGTGTGTGTGTGTGTGTGTGTGTGTGTGTGTGTGTGTGTGTGTGTGTGTGTGTGTGTGTGTGTGCATCCCTAAAAAATGCAAGTGAATTTATAATATTTGGTTTTCATTTAGGAATAGAGTCCGTCTATGTGTGAATAAATGATAAATTCTGTATGTTTGTGTGTGTGTGTGTGTATGTGTGTGTGTGTGTGTGTGTGTGTGTCCTTTAAAATGAAAGTGAGGTATATTTTTATTGTTTATATTTATTATGCGCACACAAACTTTATTTTTAAATATAATTTTTTATTAGATAGGCTCCAGCACCCCCCGCAACCCCGAAAGGGACAAGCGGTAGAAAATGGATGGATGGATTATACTACGGTATACTTGTCAGTGACATGTATATTTTTCATTTGATATATTTGAAGTATATAATATTTTCTAATTTACTCATGTGTATAATATAGTAAATGTATAAATAATTTGTTGTATAAGAATGATTTTTATATATAAGACACACACACACACATACACACACACACACACACTTATATATATATATACAAAAACACATATATATACATGTATACACACACACACACGCACACACACACACACACACACACACACACACACACACATATATACATATATATATATATATATATATATATATATATATATACACACACACAAACACAAATATACAGTACATACACATTTATACACACACACGCACACACACACGCATATATATATACAACATTGGAATAGTTTTCCTTAATTATTCTCAATTAAAAGGAAAACGCAAACAAATACTTTAAACAGAAATTAAGTACAACATTTTTAGAATACACGCAAAAATGATGTAAATTAAAGTATGTACACAAAATAAAGGGATAAGTAAAACTAATTCAAATGTTTACATGCAATAAAACAACTACAATCGTTGAAATATTTATATGGAATAATAAGATTAATGAAGATCATTTAAATGTTTACATGCAATAAAAATAACTAGAATATTTAAAACGTTTACATGGAATAATAAGATAAGTGAAACTAATTCAAATGTTTACATACAATAAAATAACCAGAATAATTGAAATATCTGTATAGAATAATAAGTAAAACTAATTAAAATGTTTACATACAATAAAATAACCAGAATAATTGAAATATTTATATTGAATAATAAGTCAAACTAATTCAAAGGTTTACATACAGTAAAATAACTAGAATAAATAAAACGTTTACATGAATAATAAGAAGTAAAAATAAGTACATTTTTTATGTGCAACAAAAACATTTCATGTAAACATTTTTTCAACCAGTTTAGTGTATTTTTATGCTTTTAAAACGTCCTCTACTTATATAATTCCACATAGTTTTAGTACAGTTGGAATGTACAGTACTGTACTGAATACACAACATGTAGTAGAAAGTACAGTAGAGATGAAGTTTTTTTTCATGTATTTCAATCAAACTCATCTTTGCACCGCTTTATTCCTCACGCTGACAGGAAGTGACACGTGCTGACAGGAAGTGACACGCGCTGACACGTCTTCACACTTTTGGGCGCCCGGGTCCTCCACGCCACGTTTGGACCTGCAGCGAGTCAGGTGCACACACACACACACACACACACACACACACACACACACACACACACACACACACACACACACTTGAAGAGAACACAAAACACTCAAGTCCAAACAAAACAAAACTTATTTGATGAAACCAAAAACTTTTCTACACGGAAACAAAATCAGTGTGTGCGTGAGTGTGCATGTGCGTTTCCATAGCGATGATGCTCACTATTACAAGCTAGCTTTAGCCTTGTTGTTGTTGTGTTGAAAGAGTGACGTCGCGCTTCCACTTCCTGTTCAGTGCGGCTGAACTTGGCCAAGAGGACGCGTCATGTGAGCCGTGTTTGGCGAGACCAAGGTGGAAACAGGAAACAGGAAACAAAAGTGAAGGAAGGGTCAAAGACGCCAACAGCAGCTAACGAGTGGTCTGGTTGAACTTTGGACTTCCTGGTCAGTCTAAGGAGGTGAGGGGCCAGGCGACCTCCGACCCCTGCATCCTAAGCACTGACAAAGTCTGAATGACAGCTGAAAGGAAACGAGCAGTCGACAAATCTTCTTCCTCTGAAGAAAGACGGTCTGATTCTAACTTTTTATTGATGGTTTATACTGAGATTTAAAAATAATGACACAGGCAAATATTTGTTTTCCTCATTTCTCAAGAGTATTGAATGACGATCAGGGTAATAATCAGAGTAAAACTGTAAATAGTTGTAGTATTTATATTTACTGCATGAGTCCATCAATACAATCGTGTCATCAACAAAACAATATTATTTATTCTCTCTTTTTATTGCATTCAATTAGAGATGTCTACCGATATTATCGGCCGATAAATGTTTAAAAATGTGATATCGGAAATTATCGGTATCGTTTTTTTTATTATCGGTATCGGTTTTTTGTTGTTGTTTTTTTTTTTTTTTTTTATTAAATCAACATAAAAAACACAAGATACACTTACAATTAGTGCACCAACCCAAAAAACCTCCCTCCCCCATTTACACTCCTTCACACAAAAGGGTTGTTTCTTTCTGTTATGAATATTCTGGTTCCTACATTATATATCAATATATATCAATACAGTCTGGAAGGAATACAGTCCGTAAGCACACATGATTTTGCGTGCTGCTGGTCCACTAATAGTGCTAACCTTTAACAATTAATTTTACTCATTTTCATTAATTACTAGTTTCAATGTAACTGTTTTTATATTATTTTACTTTCTTTTTTATTCCAAAAAATGTTTTTAATTTATTTATCTTATTTTTTTAAATTATTTTTTTTTAAAAGGACCTTATCTTCACCATACCTGGTTATCCAAATTAGGCATAATAATGTGTTAATTCCACGACTGCATATCGGTATCGGTTGATATCGGTATCGGTAATTAAGAGTTGGACAATATCGGAATATCGGATTTTGGCAAAAAAGCCATTATCGGACATCCCTACATTCAAATCATTGAGCTGAATAAAGTTATTGTGCAAAATAAGTCAAGAAAAATAAAATAAAATGCATTTGTAAAAAGTACTGTTGTATAAAATACTGTCGGAAAAATACTGTTGGGAAAAAGTAGTATTGTAAAAAGTATTGTTGGAAAAAGTACTGTTGTAAAATAGTATTGTTGTAAAAAGTATGAATGTAAAAAGTACTGTTGTAAAATAGTATTGTTGCAAAAGGTTTATTGTAAAATGGTATTGTTGTAAAAATGTATATTGTAAAATGGTGTTGTTGTAAATAGTACTATTGTAAAATGGACTGTTGTAAGATAGTATCGTTGTAAAAAGTACTATTGTAAAAAGTACTATTGTAAAATATTATTGTTGTAAAAAGTTCTATTGTGAAAAGTACTATTGCAAACATTACTTTTGTAAAATGTATTGTTGTAAAAATTACTATTGTAAAAAGGCGTGCTGAGATAGGCTCCAGCGACCCCAGAAAGGGACAAGCGGTAGAAAATGGATGGATGGATGGACTGTTGAAAAATAGTTTTGTTGTAAAAGGTACTATTGTAAAAAGGACTGATGTAAAATAGTATTGTTGTAAAAAGAACTATTGTAAAAAGGACGGTTGTAAAATAGTATTGTTGTAAAAGTACAATAGTAAAAAGTACTGATGTAAAATAGTATTGTTGTAAAAAGTACTATTGTAAAAAATACGGTTGTAAATTAGTATTGTTGTAAAAAGTACTGTTGTAAAAATTACTTTTGTAAAAATAGTACTGTTGTAAAAAGTACTATTGTAAAAAATACTGTTGTAAAAAGTATTGTTGTAAAATAGTAGTGTTGTAAAAAGTACTATTGTAAAAAGTACTGTAGTAAAATTGTATTGTTGTAAAAAATACTGTTGTAAAAAATACTATTGTAAAAGTACTGTTGTAAAATGGTATTGTTGTAAAAAGTACCAATGTAAAAGTACTGTTGTAAAATAGTATTGTTGTAAAAAGGACTGTTGTAAAACAGTACTGTTGTAAAAAGTAATATTGTAAAATGGTATTGTTGTAAAAAGTACTATTGTAAAAAGGACTATTGTGAAAAGGACGGTTGTAAAATAGCATTGTTGTATAAAGTACTATTGTAAAAAGGACAGTTGTAAAATAGTATTGTTGTAAATGTACTATTGTAAAAATTACTGTTATAAAATAGTATTGTTGTAACAAGTACTATTGTAAAAAATACTGTTGTAAAGTTACGATTGTAAAAAGTACTGTTAGTTTGGTTTCTCAGCCCCCGGGTTTGTGTTTCTTGGTTGCCATGGGTGCTGATTATTTTCCACCTGCCTCTGACTAGTGGTCGGGACGCTCACCTGCTCCCGGGCACTAATCAGAGAGCTGTTTGTTCCTGCCTCTCGCCTCACTGGCTGTTTTGTTACTGTGGAGGGAGAGTGTGATCAGCGCGACCGCAGGAGCAAAGGTCACCGCCTCTGTCGATGGTGTTTAGGGCGGAGCACCATCGGATAGGGGCATGTGCGGACGGCTCGACACAGCTGGCAGGTGAGTAGATTTCACAGGTGGTACATGGTAATCTAATCATCTGTTGTCTTTAACAGTGAGCGGCCGGTAGCAGAGAGGAAGAGAGGATACGGACGTGGCTGAGAGGTCACGTTCTACTGGAGAAAAAACTTGTGTTAAAACAATTGTTCATTAAAACCTTGGTAAAACCGGCACGCTTGGCTCTTGTGCCGAGTCTACAGTGGAGCTGCTACGAAGCGACCTCCACAGTTACGTTTGAATACCTATTGATTCTTGTTCCTGTGCTAAGCTTCCTGTGCTATCGGCACACTTTTCTGTTTATTTGTATTTCCTTCCTGATTTATGAGAATAAATCATTTTTCTCACCTGCATGCTGCTTCCGGAGGTCCATCTGCATCTTGGGTAAACGACCAGCGCATAAAGATGCGACCCAACCCTAACAGATATTTGATCACTTGTCAGGCCTGCAGTATTTACTGAAGTTTTTTTATTTTTTTATTCTGTATTATATATTGATTTAAGTATATATTTATTACTCTATATAATCTATTTATTGAAGCACACATTTATCATTCTGTATTATATATTTAAGTATATATTTTGTATTGAAAATTATTTATCTATATAAACATTTATTATTCTATACTATATACTTATTGAATTTTATGTTTATTATTTTACATAGTATATTGAAGTATGTATTAATTTTTATATTATACTGTATTAATTGTTTATGGAACTTTATGTATTATTTTTACTGAGGTATACATTTTTTATTGCATATTTGCATATATGTTTAAATGTATATTATTATGTATTTATATATTTTTAAACATATATTTACTACTGTGAATACATACACTGTGTGTATGTATTCATTATTTGTTACACGTCCTATTTTCTATTAAGTTTTTTTTTCATTTATTTATTTTCTTTTTTATAACTTCGCTTGCTTGACCACTTCCTGGTTAGGCCCCGCCTTCCTAGAAAGTGATTGGTCACTTGATTTGATCAGCAAACGATTACAAGTTTTTTGTATTGACGTCATATTCATGGGCTAATAAAGTAGTTATTAATTTTTTAGGGACACACATGGACAAAAATGAAATAATTATGTGGAATTGCTTTTGAAACCCCACCTAAAAAACAGTGGTTCCCCTAAAAGACTTATTGTTCCACAAAATAAATGGACTTGAAATCAATTTAGCGTCGGCTACACCAGCCTACTAGCCTAAACAAGTGGCTAACAGGAAGTGGCTAACAGGAAGTGGCTAACAAAAGTTTTTTTTTTTTTAATTGAACAATGTACATACAAACATATTCTCAATGAACACAAAAACCAAGGCACTTTCAAAAAATCTCGACAATTACAAGCATCAATCAGGTTGAGCAAATAGTCTTTCACAAAACATGTAAAAAAAGAAAAGAAAACTAAAGCAAATACAAATAGAATATAAAAACAAATTATAAATAAACATTTAAAAAAAAATAGGATAAGATGCAACATTCAAACAGACAAAAAAAAGGCTAATCTTTATCACTTTAATTTTTTGCATTATAAATGGACTCGAACTCAATTTTAGCGTCAGCTACACCAGCCTACTAGCCTAAAAAAAGTGGCTAACCGGAAGTGACTAACAGGAAGTTAATCAGGTTGAGCAAATAGTATTTCACAAAACATGTAAAGAAAAGAAAACTAAAGCAGCTACAAATGGAGTATAAAAATAATAATACATGATAATTTTAAAAAATAGGATAATATGCAACATTCAAATTTTGCATTATAAATGGACTTGAACTCAATTTAGCGTCAGTGGCTAACAGGAAGTGGCTAACAAGCGGTAGCTAACAGGAAGTAGCCAACCTGAGGCGATCAATTAAATGGCGCCTTGGTGCCTGCTTGTGACAAAGTATCTCTTTCAGAAAAAAAAATACTCAATCTTGTTGACACATGCTCTACTTTCTACTAACTGTAAGTCATCCAACCTCCCTTTTTATTTAATTTCCTTTCCGTCTGACACACTTTCACTAGCTTTCCTGAGCTAGCCTCCCGGAAGTAGCTTTAGCCTTTCCTGAGCTAGCCTCCCGGAATTAGCTTTGCCTTTCTCGGCTAGCCTCCTGGAATTAGCCTGTTGGCGCTAGAATACAAAAAGTACCCCTGACTAACTAATAAATTCCTGCTAACAAATCCCCTACCAACTAGTCGGCCATGTTTCCTACGCTCAACAGCATTTGTCAACTAGCCAACATAGGCTAGCCCCTACTAGCTTCCTAAGCTAGTAGGGGCATATACTAGCTAAGCTAATACAAAGGCTACCTAGTTACCCTGTGAATTAACCTCACCTATCCCAGAAAAGTATCCTCAACAAACTATTGTGTTTCTGTGTGTCCTACTGTCTGCTAACTTTACGTCATTCGATGTATTTATGTCATAATTAACCATATGCACCTAATTAGCAGCTAGCCTACTCCATTCCATGTAAACAAGTCACCAGTAATTAACTAACTATTGTTATTCTGTTATATATATATATAAACATATACAGTAAAATCTTGCAAAAATCTACTTTATGAGAAGATATAACCTGTGACGCGCACATTGGTGCTGTAAAGTGATGACATGAATCGGAATGTATCACAGCAAATCATAGCAATCTACAAGATTGCTCAGTTATACAGTAAAAAAAAAAAAAAGGTCAGATTTTACGGTTAAAAAAACAGTACCTCAGTCGCCACAATTTAACCATCAAAACAACAGCAGTACCGTATTTCCCTTTACAGTAATGCACTGTACTGTACAAACAATTGTATGCGATTGTTGTTTTGTTTTGCTCTTTGCTGCTAGTTTCTTATTACCATATTTTTAGGAGTATAAGTCGCTCCGGAGTATAAGTCGCACCGGCCGAAAATGCATAATAAAGAAGGGAAAAAACATATATAAGTCGCATTTTTTGGGGAAATGTATTTGATAAAACCCAACACCAAGAATAGACATTTGAAAGGCAATTTAAAATAAATAAAGAAAAGTGAACAACAGGCTGAACAAGTGTACGTTATATGATGCATAAATAACCAACTGAGAACGTGCCTGGTATGTTAACGTAACATATTATGGTAAGAATCATTTAAATAATTATAACATATAGAACATGCTATACGTTTACCAAACAATCTGTCACTCCTAATCGCTAAATCCCATGAAACCTTATACGTCTAGTCTCTTACGTGAATTAGCTAAATAATATTATTTGATATTTTACGGTAATGTGTTAATAATTTCACACATAAGTCGCTCCTGAGTATAAGTCGCACCCCCGGCCAAACTATGAAAAAAACTGCGACTTATAGTCAGAAAAATACGGTATATAGAATCTACGGTAAAAAAAAAAATGGCAGCAGAGTCGGCAGAATTTTTTTCTTATAAAAAGACCTCAATGTTTGGACTCTAATTACTCCACTGTCAAAATATGAACCTTAGACTTTATGGTTACAAAAAAAAAAAAAAACACACAGTGAAAATAACAGTCATACTTGTTGTTATCCATTTACTAGTAATGCTCTGTAAAAACAACAAGTGTACATTTTACGGTAAAAACAAAGTCACCCGGAATGAACAGTGGAGCTGTTTTTCATTTAAAGTAATGCACTGTTAAAACGATGACTGTAGATTTTACGGTAAAAAACCCCAACAACTGGCAGCTAAGTTGCCAGATTTTTACTGTAAAAATATAAGAGGTATTGTTTTTTAATTTACAGTTATCCACTGTAAAAACAACAACTTTCTTTTGTTGTTTTCTTTTATTTCACTTAAAATAAACTAACAGAAAGACCACAATATTTGGACTCAAATGCATCTCCGCTGTCGGAATGTCAACCGTAGACTTTAGGGTAAAAAGAGGGCTGAATGATACGGTAAAAAAAAACAATGATATGTTTTTTTTTCCATTTCAAGTCATGCAGTGTAAACAACAGGCGTTGATTTTAAAAATCACCTGAATTTGACCATGGAATGAACAGTGGTGCTGTTTTTTATTTCACAGTAATGCACCGTAAAACAACTTTATGGTAAAAAAAAAAAAAAAAAAGAGCAGTTACCAGAATTATGCTGTAAAAATAAGCGCAATACACTTTCTTCATTTACAGTAACACACTGCAAAAACTACGGCCAATTTTACGGTGGAATTCTGGCAACTGAGCTGCAATTCTTTTTTACTCTTATTTTTTTTAATTACCGTATTTTTCGGAGTATAAGTCGCACCGGAGTATAAGTCGCACCTGCCAAAAATGCATAGTAGAAAAGGAAAAAAACATATATAAGTCGCACTGGAGCCCGGCCAAACTATGAAAAAAACTGTGACTTATAGTCCGAAAAATACGGTACATGATCTTCTTTGCTGTCCAGTCCATGAACTGAACTTTGACCTTCCTTTTTCTCTGTAAAAAAGTCTTTAACAAGCGATGAAAAATGAAGGTGACAGTTAAAAAACGTGCAGCCATATTAAAATATTATTTAATCACAAAGTGTGTGGTAATAAATAAAGTAATTGATGACACATTGATCAGTGAATTTAACTAACTTAAAAAAAATCATCTTCATCATCTATGTCAATCAAACGTCCTTAGCCATTCATGTTACCACGGCAACCAATGCATGTTTTCTTATTTCCAAGTGTGTGTGAGTGAGTGTGTGTCAGGATAATTAATAATTTCAATTTATTTTTCCTCTATTTCACTTAGTGTTATCCTGACTTTTAGTCATATTTTCATACATTAATGATATTGACAAAAATATCTTAATGTTATTTCAATTCTTGTGTACAAAAATTGTTCAGCTTTTTGTAAATATGTCAATAATTTATGGAGACACTCGATTTTTGCTTCATCACACACAAATCAATGTCATTTAGGAGCTAACGTAAGTATAAACATAGGGTGTCTGACATATGGACACACATCCTGATATTAATAATAAATATGATGAATTTTTCAACGTCCTCACATTCATAATTTAGTCTTAATGTAGTTTTTATTTACAGGCCACATGACTGCTACTGCAAACTATATAGACATGTACATTATGATAGGGCTACATAGAGCTAATCCATTATTATTATTATTATTATAACACTCAAAAATGAATATTAATAAAGCTGCTTAAGAATATAACATAGATATTCAGTATAAGTCTGCATTATTTTAAAATACACCAAGAATGATTTTGAATCTTCACGCAGAAAAAAAGCCTCAAATGTTGCACGTGTGTGTATTTTTAGGGCCCGCATGGCCCATTGTAATTATTCTTATTGTGTTCATTAATTTGAAATATTGAATATGAAATACTGTACACACGTAGACTTTATGACGTTCATTCCTAATGTGTGTGTGCTAATAATAGAAGCAACAAGCACATTTAAGTAAGAAACATTGAGAAGATGTTTTTATAAAACAGCTAAATGTAATTAAATGTGAAAAATAACTAAAATGTTACGAGTATAAATAAAAAGCACATGAAATGTTAACCTATATGAATCGATTATAATACAACAAACATAAATAATGAGTTCAATAAATAATCAAACTATTGTTTACTATATGAAATATAAATGTTGTTGTAAATGCTAATGTTGTGATAATTCATGCTTTCAGGGCATGAAATATTGCAAATGGCAAAAACGTAACCTGAGACATCGCAAAGAAAAATTGAACTATTTCAATAACTTTTTGCTTTTTTGGTGATAGTTTACACCTTATAGTTGTATTTTTCCAACATAACATTTCAAGGCGTGTAAAAAGTGGCTTTGGCCATTTTAAAATGATATCATATCTAAAATTATTTATCTAAAATTGTAAATATATATTTTTTATATAGACCATCTTAGAAATGTAATTGTTCCATTTATTTAGACATTTAAAAAAAAAAGTCATTATTTACTCATTTTGTGAAACTCATTTAAATGTTAAACATTTTGATGTGAGGATATTAAATTTGGGCCCACATTGTACTAAATCATTAAAATCATTTATTGTTTGTTTTTAACTGTCAATATTTTCATTCCATTGATGATTTTAATATTTGAACGCTTCATAGCGTCAGTCCCATTAACCCATTACATGTGTTAAAATATGTATATTTTTTTATAAAAATGTTGACATCAATCACACTTATTCTTTCTTCCTTTTTAATCAAGTTGAGTTTAAACAAAAACAGAAGAAAAAAAACATGAACAAAAACATCACAGATTTCTTACAAGTGAACGCTAATCACAAAAGTGCAAAGAAAAACCTGCAAAAACTCGTACAAAAGCAGAAATGATGTCGGAAAAAAAAAAACAGTCAAAATACCTTTTTTCATGTGATCATGAAAGATTTGTGCTTTTATTTTGCTAATATTTCCTGCAGATTTTATTGTGACGGGGCCTCCTCTGTTTAACGTGAAAATGCTGGACAGCTGCCAACGCTTTGATTTTCACAAAGATCATTAAAATGTGAAGATGAGGGGCACGGGGGTGTGGGGGAACAAATAATAGGAATAAAAACCGTAAAGGAAGTAGTTTTTGTCATATTGTTTGCAAAATAAAAGTCAATCGGAGGCCCAACATGGCGACTCAGCAGCAACATTCTTAAAACATGAAAATGTTCTCCTCGCACCTAAAAACATTGTCTCCTTTTTTTTTTTTAAAGACATTTTCACTCAAACATAATTTTTATTTAGCATAAATCTGAGCGAAAGTGTCCGCTAAAATCGAGCAGATTTTAATCAAGTGTTACAAAATAACAACAATGAGCATAAACATCAACTTCCTGCCGATGCACCTTTCAAAACTAAATAACAAAAACACATCTTCAACCCTACAAAGTGTCGTTTCCATGACAACGCAACCTGGCTCACATGACAAAGTGTGTGTGTGTGTGTGTGTTTGTTTGTGTGTGTGTGTGTGTGTGTGTGTGTGTGTGTGTGTGTGTGTGTGTGTGTGTGTGTGTGTGTGTGTGTGTGTGGTGTTTTTAGGAGCAGAATGGGTCAAAAATAGCAATTTTTTTTTACAATTCTTTAGGATGTTTTTTTGTTTCACACACACACGCACGCACGCACGCACACACACACACACACACACACACACACACACACACACACACACACACACACACACGCAGATCTGCTTATTCAAGAAAGACGTACAAACTTATGATTAGAGTTGCATATTTCGACATGTGTAAAAAACAGAAATCTGCTATATATATATATATATATATATATATATATATATATATATATATATATATATATATATATATGTTCAGAATATTGTTGACTTTACATTTTGGAAGGGCGCTAGCAAGGCCTGTTGGGTCCAACCTGAGAGAGTTTCAAACCCTGATTATCTCATAGGGACGGCGTGGCGCAGTGGGAGAGTGGCCGTGCGCGACCCGAGGGTCCCTGGTTCAATCCCCACCTAGTACCAACCTCGTCATGTCCGTTGTGTCCTGAGCAAGACACTTCACCCTTGCTCCTGATGGGTGCTGGTAGCGCCTTGCATGGCAGCTCCCTCCATCAGTGTGTGAATGTGTGTGTGAATGGGTAAATGTGGAAGTAGTGTCAAAGCGCTTTGAGTACCTTGAAGGTAGAAAAGCGCTATACAAGTACAACCCATTTATCATTTATCATTATTTAAGGCTACTTTATTATTATTGTTATTATTATTATTATTAACTTTTCCTGGCAAAAAACGATTGTCTGCTGCAACACATAAATAATCTTGAACTTGTCTTATTGGACCCGCTTGCTCCATCACACATTTTAAATAGAATAAATAAAAATGATAAATAAAAAGAAGTGTACATTTTGTACAGACGTATAAATAGTTTGTTACCTTTGGCAACACAATTGTCCCTTTTTTTTTAAACAACATGACAATAAATGTTCCATATATATATATTTATATTTATATATTTCTTTTAGTCAGCTGTGCTTGATATTCTCTGCGGTGTCCGAAAGGTGGTTTTGGGCCCGGGGTCAGTTTATGAAGGCGTTGGGGGTCACCCTCTTCTGGTGACTCAGCACCCCGGGGAAGCCCGCCGAGACGCCGGAGGTGAAGGGCGGTACCGAGCCGGTCCTCAGCGAGTCCGAAAGCAGCGAGTGCGGGGGGCTGCCGCTCGCCAGCCCGCCGAAGCCGGGCGCGCCCTGCTGCAGGTGCGGCGGCGGCGGGGGTCCTGCTCCCGGTGGCCCCGCCGCCGCGGCCCCGTGTTGGCTCCCTGAAACAAAATAGCCCGCCGTCTGTCCGGACAGCAGCCCGACGGGCGACGTGCTCATGCCGTACGAGTTCGTCAGGCCCAGCGCACCGGAGCCCCCCAGGATGGAGCGACCCAGGTCCCCGTTCCCCAGCTGCTCCACGCCGGGCAGCAGAGAGCCGTAGCCGGCTGCCTGGTTGAGGAAGCCGGCCGAGGAGCCGTTGTAGTGCGGGTGGTGGTGGTGGTGGTGGTGCAGGGACAGGAAGGGCGAGATCTGCCAGTAGAGAGGGTTCCCGGGCCGCTCGTTGATGCCCAAGCCCAGCGGGGCGAAGCGCAAGCCCCGCTTCATGGCCAACTTGCCCCGGGAGGTGGCCGAGCGCCGGCGGAGCTTCCCGGTGGTGCCGCCGATGAAGACGTCGTCGCTGCTGGGGTCCAACATCCAGTAGTTGCCCTTCCCCGGGTCGTCGTAGTGTCTCGGAACCTTGACGAAGCACTTGTTGAGGCTCAGGTTGTGCCGGATGGAGTTCTGCCAGCCCTGCTTGTGGTCCCGGTAGAAGGGGAAGTTCTTCATGATGAACTCGTAGATGCCGTTCAGCGTCAGACGCTTCTCGGGACTCTGGCGGATGGCCATCATGATCAGCGCGTTGTAGGAGAACGGAGGCTTGTCCAGTTTGCCGTTCTTGGCGGCGGTGGAGGTGTGCTCCGCGGCCGCCTTCAAGTCGCCCTCCTCGTCCTCCGGGAGCGGCTTGTCCGCCGCCGCCGCCGCCGCCGAGTCCACTTCCGGGGGCTCCGGCGACCTCCCCGAATCGGAGCCCGGGGAAGAAGGCAGAGTCCCGGGGAGGCCGGCGGCCGAGGAGGAAGACGAGGAGGACGAGGAGGAGGAGGAGGAGGGCAGCAGGAGGCTCTTGATGGTGAAGCAGGACGACCTGTGCGCGGATTTCACGTCCTCCATGGCCGGAAGTCACTCGGATGTGATCTTGTCAATAATAGCAGAACATCAACAAGCACAACAAAGTCCACCTCTGCTGTGCTGGCGGGAAACTAAAGAGTGACAGCGCCAGGAGAGAAAGGCGCGCCAAACTGAGAGAGAGAGAGAAAGAGGGAGAGAGAGAGAGAAATTAGTAATTAAGGAGGTTCTAACATGACGAGGGGGCGGAGCTTCAACAACTCACTGATTTTGTCCACAAATCTTTCTAATTCTTCTTCTTCCTCTTTTTCTTTTTCTTCTTCTTCTTCTTCCGCGTCAGTCCTTCACGTGCTCCCCCAAAGTCCAAACTTCCAAAATCACGTCCTCTCGTGCTCGCGCGGCAAAGCGCGTGCTTGCGGCGCAGGCTTTGTTTTCTCAACAGCAATAATCATGTGGGCAAACACTGCGCGTGCACGTAAGTGTGCGCTCATGCGTCTCTTCTGCGGGGGCGGGGGGAGAAGGTCTCTCTCTCTTCTTCGTCTTTCTCTCTCTCTCTCTCACACACACACACACACACACACACAGGCGCGCACAGACGTGGACCCCCAGAGGCAGGTCTGACGTTGGCGAGTTTTTGTCGCCTCCTGTTGGCAGCAGTGGGTACTGCACCTCAACAATAATAACTCAATTAACTGATTCTAGTGCTGTCAAATGATTATTTTTAATCAGATTAAACACATTTTGAAATGAAGGTTAACCACGATTCATCAAATATTATTTATCAAATGCTTAAATTGAAATTTCTTAAGAAAAGACCCCAATATTTGTACACAAATGCAATTTTATTGTCAGAAAGTCATACAGTAATATGAAACGTTTTACTTGAATGCATGTCATTTATTTGCACCAACATTTGTAACAGTTTGATATAAAGTTCTTTCAGGATGTATTTTTTATTTTTAATATTTAGTTTAATCCAAAGTTATTTCAGGATGTATTTTAAATATAATATTTAGTTTGATCCAAAGTTCTTTCAGGATGTAGTTTAAATATAATATTTAGATTGATCCAAAGTTCTTTCAGGATGTATCTTAAATTTAATATTTAGTTTGAGCTAAAGTTCTTTCAGGATGCAGTTTAAATATAATATTTAGATTGATCCAAAGTTATTTCAGGATGTATGTTAAATGTAATGTTTAGTTTTATTTAAAGTTCTTTCAGGAGGTTTTTTAAATATAATATTTAGTTTGATATGAAGTTATTTTAGGATGTATTTTAAATTTATTATTTGGTTTGATCTAAAGTTCTTTCAGGAATAATTTAAATATAATATTTAGTTTGAGCTAAAGTTCTTTCAGGATGTACTTTGAATATAATATTTAGATTGATGTAAAGTTATTTCAGGATGTATTTTAAATATAATATTTAGTTTCTTTCAGGATGCATTTTAAATATAATATTTAGTTTTTTTTATAAGGTTCTTTCAGGATGCATTTTAAATATAATATTTAGTTTTTTTCTAAAGATCTTTCAGAATATATTTTTAATATAATATTTAGATTGATCCAATGTTCTTTTAGGATGTATTTTAAATATACTATTTAGATTGATCTAAAGTTCTTTCAGGATGTATTTTAAATATATTTAGTTTTATCCAAATTTATTTCAGGATGTACTTTAAATATACTATTTAGTTTGATTTAAGTTCTCTCAGGATGTATTTTAAATATAATATTTTGTTTGATCTAAAGTTATTTCAGGATGTATTTTAAATATAATAATTCGTTTGATCTAAAGTTCTTTCAGGATGTATTTAAAATATTTTATTTAGATTTGTCTAAAGATCTTTCACGGTGTATTTTAAATATTATATTTAGATTGATCTAAAGTTCTTTCAGGATGCATTTTAAATATAATATCATATTTTAAATAAAATATGCTCTAAAACAATCATACTGTCGTTCAAAATATAGTTTCTTATAAAGTATGTGTTTTTTTGTTCCAAATAAAAGTTAGATGCCACCTGATTCCTCAACATAATTATTAGAAATGAATGGATTGGCTTCTGCTTTTAAAAGATTACATTATTTTAAAGCCGAGTGAGTCGATTTTCCATCCAACTTGCACACATTTAGCATCGATCATGTTTGTTTGCACTCACTGCACATTGTGTATGACAACAGTGTTTAAATCCAGATTACACACACACACACACACACGCACACACACACACACACACACACACACAGTCCTGTTGTATTAAATCTCTGCTGTGTTTTTTGTGTGACAGATGGCGTTTCTGTTTTACTGGATCTGAGCCTCCCAACAAAAGCTTCAGTTGGACTCCATTCACAAGTATGACAACACACACACACACACACACACACTCACACACACCTTAAATGGCTGAAAGAATATACACTGTCAAACGGTAAAGGGCTGTCTGCATGTATAGCACAATGTAATTTGAATAGATAGTTATTTAGATATCATACTATAAAAAAAACTCATGAATAGTCAAGTTGTATAATTGTAAGGATAATTGTTATTATTGACAACTACAATATTAGTTTTTGCTTTTGCTCAATCCCAAATGTTTTTTCAAGCTCAAAAATGATCATTTTTACGACTTGAAGTTGAAAACTATGCACCAAAATCAAAACAATATCAAAACAACATATGTTATCAAAGTACTTACCAATATTTGTATAAAATGAAGCCATGATCAGGTTACGAGTGTTCATACTTGGCTGTCAAAGTCGATTAATCGTGATTAATCTCAGTAACAGCACAAATATATATTTGCCTGTAAACATGAGTCTTGCACATATGTGGACCATGTCAACTAATAACACACGAAAGTACCATTTTTTATATTGTCGGTTTTTGATTGAATTTTTCACCAAAATGTATCCTCACCGTTGTCATAAAGTCAAACAGTGCACGTAACAAAGTAGTCCGTTTGCCCGCTAATCATTCTGTGGACTCCAGTGAGTCAGTCTCTATACTTCTTTTCTTAAGTACGAATCAAAATAAACCACCGTGGGGCCACAGAAAATTGTGAGTGCCATAGCACTTTGACGAAGAAGGTGAGACACACTTTTGAAGGCAAGAAAGAACTCGCGGCAAAGTGCAAAGATGGAATGCGCGTGGCTCGCCAATAAAGTGGAAAGTGATGTTAGATGTTTATTATGGGCCGGCTGCAATGCAAGCGCCCATTCACATGCTAGCATGCTAACGTTAACATGCTAACTTTTTCCGCTAATTTTGCAACCGTTTACCCCGGACTCATATCACTGCGTCTCAACAATTGTTATTATTGGTTATTGAAGGGGCCAAGCGGTAGAGAATGGATGGATGGATGTTACCTGCTTGTGTTACATGTATATGTTACGCGTACCTATATGTCACCTGTATGTTTCCTGTATATGTTACCAGTATATATTAACCCTATATGTTAATAGTATACATTGACCCTATATGTTAACCGTATGTTACCTGTATAGTTTACCCGTATATATTAACCGTACATGTTAATAGTATATATTAACCGTATGTTACCCGTATATGTTACCGTATATATTACCCGTATATGTTACGCGTACCTGTATATATTACTCGTATATATATTAACCGCAAATGTTACAAGTGTATGTTACCCGTACATGTTATCCGTATATGTTATCTGTATTTGTTACATATGTATGTTACTCTCATGTGTTACTGTATATGTTACCCATGTTACTTGTATCTTACCCGTATATATTACCCGTATATGTTACGCGTACCTGTATATACTACTCTTATATATTAACCGCAAATGTTACCAGTGTATGTTACCCGTATATGTTACCTGTACATGTTATCCGTATATGTTACCTGTATATTTTACCCGTATATATTAACCGTACATGTTAATAGTATATATTAATCGTATGTTACCTGTATATGTTACCGTATATATTAACCGTATATGTTACGCGTACCTGTATATATTACTCGTTTATATTAACCGCAAAAGTTACAAGTGTATGTTACCTGTATATGTTACCCGTACATGTTATCTGTATATGTTACCTGTATTTGTTACCTATGTATGTTACTCTCATGTGTTACTGTATATGTTACCGTATATATTAACCGTATATGTTACGCGTACCTGTATATATTACTCGTATATATTAACCGCAAATGTCACAAGTGTATGTTACCCATATATGTTACCCGTACATGTTATCTGTATATGTTACCTGTATTTGTTACCTATGTATGTTACTCTCATGTGTTACTGTATATGTTACCGTATATATTAACCGTATATGTTACGCGTACCTGTATATGTTACTCGTATATATTAACCGTAAATGTTACCAGTGTATGTTACCTGTATATGTTTCCCCGTACATGTTATCCGTATATGTTACCTGTATTTGTTACTTATGTATGTTACTCTCATGTGTTACTGTATATGTTACCCGTGTTACTTGTATCTTACCTGTATATATTACCCGTATATGTTACGCGTACCTGTATATGTTACTCGTATATATTAACCGCAAATGTTACCAGTGTATTTTACCCGTATATGTTACCCGTATATGTTACCTGTATTTGTTACCTATGTATGTTACTCTCATGTGTTACTGTATATGTTACCCGTGTTACTTGTATCTTAGCCGTATAGGTTGCCTGCATGTTACCCATACCTAAATATGCTACCCGTACCTGTATATGTTACCCGTATATCTTACCCTCATGTGTTACTGTATACGTTACCCGCGCCTGTATGTTACCTGGTCCGTACATGTTACCCGCGTTACCCTTATGGGTTACCTGCATGTGTTACCTATATGTACTGTATATGTTACTCGTACCTGCATATGTTACCCGTATATGTTACCAGTATATTTAACCTGTATATGTCTACTTGTCCAGGGTGTACCTCGCCTTCCGCCCGAATGCAGCTGAGATAGGCTCCAGCACCCCCCGCGACCCCAAAAAAGGGACAAGCGGTAGGAAATGGATGGATGGATGTCTACTTATTCTACTGTATGTCCAGACTTCATCTCACATCAGTCAGATGTCCTGAGCTCAGGACCGTGAGCGAGTGGGCCCTCATGTCCAGTTAGAAGGTTTCAACGGCGTTATTTTTCCTAAACGAGTCCACGCACCTTGCAGGATGTGACATCATCACTTGGAGAAGACAAAGTGTTGGCGCCAATGGAGCTGGCAGGAAGTATGTCCTAGAAGTTGTGACGCTGATCGGAAGCAACATGTCCTCCATGTTGTCCGCCGAGGAGGAGACGCCAGGTCAGAGAATTCTTGGAAAACTTTGACCTCCAAGACGAGGAGACGTGACAGCCGATATGAAGCGTCTCCTCAAGCATGCGTCTCCGCCGCCACGTCTTCCACCTCTCCGTCTGACCTCTGTCATCTCGGTTTTTCAAGGCCGCCGCCGCCGTGGAGGACGACGCATGCACGCACTGGCAGGGCGCTGGAGAACCTCTGGACTTCAGGTAAGAATGACGCCTGTCATCAGACATCACATGACACACACGATCATGTGACCATCATGTGACGACTTCCTGTCAAAACATGTTAGCTCCTCCAGGAGTGCATGAAGAATCCTGCTGGTGCATATTTTTATGATTGATTATTGTGTTGTTATGATTGATGATATATGATTATTGTGTTGTTATGATTGATGATATACTGTACAATTATTGTCTTGTTATGATTGATGATATACTGTACAATTATTGTCTTGTTATGATTGATGATATATGATTATTGTGTTGTTATGATTGATTATATACAATTATTGCATTTTTATGATGATATATGATTATTGTGATGTTATGATTGATGATATATGATTATTGTGTTATGATTGATGCTATACAATTATTGCATTGTTATGTTTAATGATATATGATTATTGTCTTGTTATGATTGATGATATATGATTATTGTGTTGTTATGATTGATGATATATGATTAGTGTGTTGTTATGCTTGATGCTATACGATTATTGCATTGTTATGTTTAATGATATATGATTATTGTGTTGTTATGATTGATGATATATGATTGTTGTGTTGTTATGATTAAGGATATATGATTATTGTGTTGTTAATATTAATGATATAAAATTATTGCATTATTATGATTGATGATGTATGATTATTGTGTTGTTATGATTGATTATATATGATTATTGTGTTGTGATTATTGATGATATGCAATTATTGTGTTGTTATGATTGATGCTATACAATTATTGCATTGTTATGTTTAATGATATATGATTATTGTCTTGTTATGATTGAAGATATATGATTATTGTGTTGTTATGATTGATGATATATGATTATTGTGTTGTTATGATTGATGATATATGATTATTGTGTTGTTATGATTGATGATATACTGTACAATTATTGTCTTGTTATGATTGATGATATATGATTATTGTGTTGTTATGATTGATTATATACAATTATTGCATTGTTATGGTTGATTATGTATGATTATTGTGTTGTTATGATTGATGATGTATGATTATTGTCTTGTTATGATTGATGATATACAATTATTGCATTTTTATGATGATATATGATTATTGTGTTGTTATCATTGATGATATATGATTCTTGTGTTATGATTGATGCTATACAATTATTGCATTGTTATGTTTAATGATATATGATTATTGTCCTGTTATGATTGATGATATATGATTATTGTGTTGTTATGATTGATGATATATGATTATTGTGTTGTTATGATTGATGCTATATGATTATTGCATTGTTATGTTTAATGATATATGATTATTGTGTTGTTATGATTGATGATATATGATTGTTGTGTTGTTATGATTAAGGATATATGATTATTGTGTTGTTAATATTAATGATATAAAATTATTGCATTATTATGATTGATGATATATGATCATTGTGTTGTTATAATTGATGATGCATGATTATTGTGTTGTGATTATTGATGATATATGATTATTGTGTTGTTATGATTGATGTTATACAATTATTGCATTGTTATTTTTAATGATATATGATTACTGTCTTGTTATGATTGATGATATATGATTATTGTCTTGTTATGATTGATGACATGATTATTGTGTTGTTATGTTTGATGATATATGATTATTGTGTTGTTATGATTGATGATATATGATTATTGTGTTGTTATGAGTGATGATATACAATAATTGTGTTGTTATGATTGATGATATCCGATATTGTGTTGTTATGATTGATGATGTATGATTATTTCATTGTTATGATTGATGATATACAATTATTGTGTTGTTATGATTGATGATATGTGATTATTGTGTTGTTATGATGGTATGTCGTTAGCAGCAAACTAAATCAGTTGCTGGCTATGGGGTCATGTAGAGTTTATGGCTAATAATAGAACTGCATGTTGAGGCGCCAGGCCCCGCCCACAGCACGCCGCACACATGCAACATACTAACCCCCCTTCAGCCTTTTCCCACACACACACACACACACACACACACACACACACAGACTGCATGGAAGCGTCATCTCCCCAGTGAAGAGCGGGGGTTAAAGGGGGGGTACGTCAGGTTGACGCCCCAGGCAGAGAAGCGTCCGTTACAAATCAAAACATTTGCTTGATTCATTCTGGGATGTTTACTAAGCAAACCCCTCCCCCCCCACACACCCCCCACCCCCCAACACACACACACACACACACACACACACACACACACACACACACACACACACACACACACACACACACACACCTCTGCTCTGGTGTGTGTTGTGGATGCTCACACACTGACCTACATAGATGGAACTGTGTATGCGTGTGTGCGGGTGAGCCAGTGTGTGAGCGTGTTGGTGTTGTTCCAATACCAATATTTTGGTACCGGTAACAAATCGTTTTTCAAAATAAAGCGAGCCACAAAAAAAAGGCATTATTGGCTTTATTTCAACATAAAATGTTCTGATACATAAACAAAAGTTTGTTATTGCATTTAAAGAAGAATGTTGTCATGACATTTAACAACATAACAATTGTACTGTTTTGAATGTAGTGTATTCATTATTTAACCTTTGATTTAAACATTTCTAAATGATTTATCATCTATTAATTAATGAGTGAAGGCAAATTACTGTAATGTATTTGATGCAGTGACATCCTGTACTAAACAAGATTTATTTACTGACTGTTCGTGGATGTAATTATGTATGATTTTTATCCTGTTATCATATACTAAATATACTGTACTTTTTACTGTGTATATACATATGTATATGTGTATGTATATATGTATGTAAATATGTTTGTTTGTATATATATATATATATATATATATATATATATATATATATATATATATATATATATATATAGATGTATATATATATATATATATATGTGTGTGTATGTATATATGTATGTAAATATGTTTGTTTATACATGTATGTATATATATATGTATGTATATATATATATGTGTGTATATATGTATGTATGTATGTTTACATATATGTATGTTTTACATATATATGTTTACATATATGTATGTATATATGTATGTTTATATACAGTATGTATGTATATATGTATGTATGTATGTAAGTTTATATATATGTATATACGGTATGTATGTATATATGTATGTTTACTTGTATGTATGTATATATACAGTATGTATGTATATATGTATGTACGTACGGTATGTATGTATGTTTATATATGTGTATGTACAGTATGTATGTATATATGTATGTTTATATATCTATGTATATATGTATGTTTACATATGTGTATGCATATATGTATGTTTATATACAGTATGTATGTGTATATGTATGTATGTTTATGTACATGTATATACGGTATGTATGTATATATGTATGTTTATATATCTATGTATATATGTATGTTTACATATATGTATGTTTTTATATGTATGTGTATGTTATGTATGTGTGTGTGCATATATATATATATATATATATATATATATATATATATATATATATATATATATATATATATATATATATATATATATATATATATATATGTATTTGTATATTATTTTTTTATTTATTTATATTTTACAGATGGAGAGTATTTCTGGTTGTTGTGATCGCCATAAAGGGGGGGAAATGTCCCAAATGGTGAAAATTGATATTTGACCCATCATATTAGTGTCCATATATGAAATCATAAGTGAGGACATCACTGTGATAATTTTTTTCAACGATAAAAAACAAAATAATAATTTATTTTATCACTGTAAAAAAAAAAAAGAAAAAAAAGAAAAGAAGATTTTATATATATATATATATATATATATATATATATATATATATATATATATATATATATATATATATATATATATATATATATATATATATATATACATTTTATAGTAAAAAAAAACCCTGACAGCTCAGTCGCCAAAATTGTACCATACATCCCAAATTGAAAAACGACGACACGGTTATTTTCATGGTAAAATTCTGGCAAATGACCTTCTTGTGTTTAACATAGAATTTAGGGTTGTAGTTTTTACAGTGCACTACTGTGAATGCAAAAACACTACCATTTTCAATTTTGTCGTAAAATTATGCCTACTGAGTAAACAAATGTTCTACTGAGTGCAACTGGAAAATAACCTTTATTGCAGTGCTTCTCCAAATGTGGTACGGGTGCGCCATCTAGTGGTAAAGCCATTAATTATTGTAATGACGTGACTCGAGCCGTTAGCACAGTGTTACTATTCAAACTGTGGCCAAAAATATGAATATACTCGTTAAATAAAACCTCTGCCTTGTTTTTTAATGACTACTTATGCTTACTACGCTACTGTATTCTAATGTTGCTCATGAAGGTGGTACTTGGTGTGAAAAAAAAAAAAGTTTGTGAATTACTGCTTCAATGGATTTGATTGTGTTTTATTGTTCTATCAGAAATGACAACGCTTGGCGCAGTCTCGTCTTCTGTGTCAGACGTGCAGGTCAGGGCGGTCCGCCCGCTGGTCTCGCCATGCAGGACCGGGCCCACACGCTCCTCACGGGCCACCGTACAGCTCTAATCCAAAGTAGATTAACGGGTCACGTTAGTCGGGTTCATCCAGGGTTCAAGGGAAGGTTCACGCAGAGTTCAGCTGAGCGGTCGCGCGGGGAGGACGGCGACTCGGAAGCGCTCGGCCGGAAAGAAAAAAAAAACACCCCAGCAGCGGGAACACCCGGCAAACGTAGAACCGAACAATAATGGAACGCCCGGTCGTGACGTCGGATATAGACGCAGTCAAGCACGACAACACAACACAAATAGAAGCAATGAAACCATGCAAACAGAACCACACACACACACACACACACACACACACACATGTTATCATTTGGAATGGGGACCAAGTTTTTGATCATGACTTGTGAGGACCACCCTTTCTACAGGTTGTGGAGGCATAAAAAAATGGTGTAAAATGTCCACTGCCCAGTTAGCTCATACACGTCTTTAAATCTCTGGATTGGTGAAGTCATGTGCTGATCATTCTTACTGGGGACCCTGGGGAAAAAGACTTAATATGGTTCATGGGGACCAAATTTAAATAATTTGCATAATTCACACAAATTAGTACGTGACTACTGAGGACCATTTAAAAAAAAAAAAGTTCAAATTAAATATGACATGATCATCAGAATCATTTAGTGCACCTGTTTTTTTGTCCCCATACCGTCAGAGGTCCCCTAAAGGTGACTGTGTAAACCAGGGGTCCCCAAACTACGGCCCGCGGGCCGCATCCGGCCCCCCAGCATCCAAAATCCGGCCCACGGGAAGTCCCAAGTTAAAAAAAAAAGTTGTATTTATTCATTTATTATTATTATTTTTTTTTTAATCTTTCCTTTCTAATCCATTTTCTACCGCTTGTTACTCTCTGTGTCTCCTAGCCGCTCAGGCAAATCATATTGTCTAAAAATGAATCTTCCCATCGATAACATGACAATGTTAAATGTCAAAACGGATTAAAAAGACTATATATATATATATATATATATATATATATATATATATATATATATATATATATATATATATATATATATATATATATATATATATATATATATATATATATATATATATTCAATAACATGGCAAATTCTTGCATCCAGCACACCTTACAATAGTGGTAATAAAAGATGCAACCTATGCTTGAAAGACAAACTGTTTATTATATACCGTCCAGACCTGTCATCCCTCAACAAGCGCAGCGAAATTGTATCAGCATGCCGTCACAGACGAAAACACCTCCTAGGTAACACATGAGCCAATCACCACGCCCCTACGCCAGCCTGTACCTACCCACTCTGTGCCCTATATAAACCATGGTATGTGAATGCTTCCATTAAAATCTCCTGATGATTGAGGGAACCCCTCATGAAACAGGCCTGTAAGAGATGAAGTAGTCTTGTGATTTTTTCCCACACATACATATATATATATATATATATATATATATATATATATATATATATATATATATATATATATATATACAGCCCGGCCCCGGCCAAATTTTTTTTAACCCAATGCGGCCCACGAGTCAAAAAGTTTGGGGACCCCTGGTGTAAACAGAGCGATGTCCCCATTAAGAAAGCATTGCCAGAACACACACACACACACACACACACACACACACACACACACACACACACACACACACACACACACACACACACACAGTTCAAACCCCGGCCGAGTCATACCAAAGACTATAAAAATGGGACCCATTCTCTCCCTGCTTGGCACTCAGCATCAAGGGTTGGAATTGGGGGTTAAATCACCAAAAATGATTCCCGGGCGCGGCACCGCTGCTGCCCACTGCTCCCCTCACCTCCCAGGGGGTGAACAAGGGGATGGGTCAAATGCAGAGGACACATTTCACCACACCTAGTGTGTGTGTGACAATCATTGGCACTTTAACTTTAACTTTAACACACTTTAACCGATAACACTTCAAGGAAAAAATGGTGAATAAAACTCAATACATTTTATGTTACAGCCCTATTCCAAAATGGAATTAATCCACTTTTTCCTCAAAATTCTACACACAATACCCCATAATGACAATGTGAAGGAAAAAAATTTAGTTGTATTTTTTATTTTTTTTAAGTAAAAAAAATAAAAAAAATTCATGTGTACATAAGTAATCAAACCCTTTGCTCAATACTTAATTGATGCACCTTTGGCAGCAATTATACCTCAAGTCTTTTTGAATATGATGCCACAAGCTTGGCACACCTATCTTTGGGCTCGTTCAACCGTTCCTCTTTGCAGCACCTCTCAAGCTCCATCAGGTTGGACGGGGAGTGCTGGATGTCTCTGTACATTGCCGCTTTCATCTTTCCCTCCATCCTGATGAGTCTCCCAGTTCCTGCCGCTAAAAAAAACCATCCCCACAGCATGATGCTGCCACCACTATGCTTCCCTGTAGGGATGGTATTGGCCTGGTTTCCTCCAAACATGACGCCAAAGACTTCAACCTTTGTCTCATCAGACCAGAGAATGTAGTTTCTCGTGGTCTGAGAGTCTTTCAGGTGCATTTTGGCCAACTTTTGACTAAGAAATGGCTTCTGTCTGGTTGCTCTACCATGCAGGGCTGATTGGTGGATTGTCCTTCTGGAAGGTTCTGCTCTCTCACAGAGGAATGCTGTAGTTCTGACAGAGTGACCATGGTCTCCCTGACTAGACTAAGATGAGTGCAGCAATGTACAGAGACATCCAACACTTCCCATACAGGAGGAGCACTGTAATGTAAAGTGGAACACACAGTAAACGCAATGCATTGTGGGTATTATGAATAGCTTGTTTACACGTCTGGATGCAAGACTCTGTCCGAAACTTTGCTTTCTTTCTTGAACAAGTTGTAAACATGGTCCTGCATCATCAATCTTTCCCTGAAGTGGTCCTGGTCCCAGTACCTGATGTAGTCCTGGTCCCAGTATCCGATGTAGTCATGGTCCCAGTACCCTTTGTGGCCCTGGTCCCAGTATCCGATGTAGTCCTGGTTCCAGTATCCGATGTAGTCCTGGTCCCAGTACCTGATATAGTCCTGGTCGCAGTATCCGATGTAGTCATGGTCCCAGTACCCTTTGTGGACCTGG
>NC_084549.2:67515000-67612500 GCF_033978685.3 Nerophis lumbriciformis | reverse complement strand
CTTGATTGTTTTCACACACATTTCAAAACGGCTGTCACTTGTGACGTAACGTGAGATGCGTCGCTATGACAACCAGAGACAGTGTGAACGTGCTGCCATCTATCGGCGTTTAAACTCACCCACCGTCACTTTTCTACAATTCCTCTTTTGTATTTCATTGTTATTACTCACAAACACTACATTAATATGACTTTCAAATGTGCGCCCTTGGCATTTAACGTGTGGGGCGTTTCATCTAGTTTTTAGACTTTATTTACTTTCGTTTTTGAACGTTCGACGGAGTTTCCGAGGGAAAGGAGTCCTTAACCACGCCTGCTTAAAACTCCGCCGGAACAACGAAGCAAGGACCAGTGTGTGATGTAAAAACCACCACAACACTCTTTTGTTTTTTGCCTGTCTTAAATAATTTGCATCTGTATTTTACTGAAAGAAAGCTGGAGGCGAATTATAACATTTTGACTCAGGCAGCGACGCGGACACCATTTATGCGTACTTACTGAGCTAAAAGGGAGTGAACCGTCATGTTAGTTATGTGAAAAAACAGCACTTTACGCGGTGTAAGAGGGCTAAAACGGACAAAAGATGAAGTTTAATGTACTTTTAGGATTTTTGTGGTCGTTGTTGTGTCTTTGCTGGTCGGTTGACACCGACGTTATAATACATTAATAAACACACCAATAAGATTGTTTATAGATGTATATTACAACTCCTTTGCAATAGTCCATGGGACAGTGCACATCCATGGACATATACAATGTTAATGTGCTAGATTGTAGCCAAAGGCTCATTTTAAATGCTCTTTTTTTTTGCTCTTTTTATCTGGTACACGTAGAAAGCCGGTCCGTGAAAAAATTGCACACATTAAACTGGTCCCTGGTGGAAAAAAGGTTGGGGAACCCCGCTCTACATCACAGATATGTTATTTTTTTGTTTAAAAAAAGAAAAAAATGTGTATGGTACAAACCCTGTTTCCATATGAGTTGGGAAATTGTGTTAGATGTAAATATAAACGGAATACAATGATTTGCAAATCCTTTTCAACCCATATTCAATTGAATGCACTACAAAGACAAGATATTTGATGTTCAAACTCATAAACTTTATTTATTTTTTGCAAATAATAATTAACTTAGAATTTCATGGCTGCAACACGTGCCAAAGTAGTTGGGAAAGGGCATGTTCACCACTGTGTTACATGGCCTTTCCTTTTAACAACACTCAGTAAATGTTTGGGAACTGAGGAGACACATTTTTTAAGCTTCTCAGGTGGAATTCTTTCCCATTCTTGCTTGATGAACAGCTTAAGTTGTTCAACAGTCCGCACATTTTCAATGGGAGACAGGTCTGGACTACAGACAGGCCAGTCTAGTACCCGCACTCTTTTACTATGAAGCCACGCTATTACAACACGTGGCTTGGCATTGTCTTGCTGAAATAAGCAGGGGCGTCCATGGTAACATTGCTTGGATGGCAACATATGTTGCTCCAAAACCTGTATGTACCTTTCAGCATTAATGGTGCCTTCACAGATGTGTAAGTTACCCATGTCTTGGGCACTAATACACCCCCATACCATCACACATGCTGGCTTTTCAACTTTGCGCCTATAACAATCCGGATGGTTCTTTTCCTCTTTGGTCCGGAGGACACGACGTCCACAGTTTCCAAAAACAATTTGAAATGTGGACTCGTCAGACCACAGAACACTTTTCCACTTTGTCCATCTTAGATGAGCTCGGGCCAAGCGAAGCCGACGGCGTTTCTGGGTGTTGGTGATAAACGGTTTTCGCCTTGCATAGGAGAGTTTTAACTTGCACTTACAGATGTAGCGACCAACTGTAGTTACTGACAGTGGGTTTCTGAAGTGTTCCTGAGCCCATGTGGTGATATCCTTTACACACTGATGTCGCTTGTTGATGCAGATTCAACTGAATATGGGTTGAAAATGATTTGCAAATCATTGTATTCCGTTTATATTTACAGCTAACACAATTTCCCAACTCATATGGAAACGGGGTTTGTATATTCCATTAATAGTTTTGTATTGTATTTCTTTGATTTTGAGAAGAATTTGACATGTAATATATATTGTCATTGTTTTCGTTGTTTTTACTTTTGTAAACTCTTAAGATATATTAACTATGAATTATGCCTGTAAATTATTATTTTAATAACCCTACCCTCGTGTATTTGTCGAAACATTCAACATCCCATACATTAACGTATTCAATAGGGCTGCGAATCTTTGGGTGTCCCACGATTCGATTCAATATCGATTCTTGGGGTCACGATTCGATTATAAATCGATTTTTTTTTTCCGATTCAACGCGATTATCGATTCGAAAACGATATTTTTCCGATTCAAAACAATTCTCTATTCATTCAATACATAGGATTTCAGCAGGATCTACCCCAGTCTGCTGACATGCAAGCAGAGTAGTAGATTTTTGTAAAAAGCTTTTATAATTGTAAAGGACAATGTTTTATCAACTTCTTGCAATAATGTACATTGGTTTTAACTATTAAATGAACCAAAAATATGACTTATTTTATCTTTGTGAAAATATTGGACACAGTGTGTTGTCAAGCTTATGAGATGCGATGCGAGTGTAAGCCACTGTGACACTATTGTTCTTTTTTTTTTTTATAAATGTCTAATGATAATGTCAATGAGGGACTTTTAATCACTGCGACGTTGAAATTATTACTAATATTGATACTGTTGTTGATAATTTTAATTTTTGTTTCACTACTTTTAGATTGTTCTGTGTCATGTTTGTGTATCCTCTCAATTGCTCTGTTAAAGTTAAAAGTTAAAGTACCAATGATTGTCACACACACACTAGGTGTGGCGAAATTATTCTCTGCATTTGACCCATCACCCTTGATCACCCCCTGGGAGGTGAGGGGAGCAGTGGGCAGCAGCGGTGGCTGCGCCCGGGAATCATTTTGGTGATTTAACCCCCAATTCCAACCCTTGATGCTGAGTGCCAAGCAGGGAGGTAATGGGTCCCATTTTTATAGTCTTTGGTATGACTCGGCCGGGGTTTGAACTCCCAACCTACCGATCTCAGGACGGACACTCTAACCACTAGGCCACTGAGTAGGTTTATTGCTGTTCTAAGTGTTGCTGAGTCGGGTTTGGAATTGGATTGCATTGTTATGGTATTGCTTTGTATTATTTTGTTGGATTGATTAATAAAAAATAAAAAAAAATAAAAAAATAAAATGTAAATAAAAATCAATTTTTGAAAAATGAGAATCGATACTGAATCGTACAATGTGAGAATCGCGATTTGAATTCGAATCGATTTTCCCCCACACCCCTAGCTATTCAATATAAAGGGTTTTTTTCAGACAATCATCAATTTTTTTTTGACTTCATTTCACTTTCGTTTTCGAAATTTCAGAGTGTCGGTGCAATAGGGTGTGTACGACCACGCCTGTTTGGAAAAACCCCGCTCGATAAACGAAACAAGGACCAGTGTGTGATGTAAAAACTACAACACGACTTTGTTGTTTTTTGTCCGTCCGAAATGATTGGCAGCTGTATTTAACTGAAAGAAAGCAGGCGACAAAATATGACATTGTGACTCAGGCAGCGACGCGGACACCTATTTCCTGTCTGTGATTGCTTCCTAAGATAAAAGGGAGTGTGCCGTCGTGTTATTTTTGATAAACTCGGTGTAAGCGGGCTACAACGGACAAAAGATGAAGTTTAGTGTACTATGTGTGTTTTTGGGCTCGTTGTTGTGTCTTTGCTGGTCGCTTGACACCGACGCATTTGTCGCAAAGGGCGGCACACTGCATCTACGACCTGGCAAGTCGGGCCATTTCACTAACGTGGTGTGGTCGCTCAACGGCGACCTGGTCGCCGAGTGGGACGACGGTAGTGACGTCATCTACTACGGCAAGTTCAAAAGCCGAACCACCCTGAATACGGTGACCGGGGATCTGCAGATCTCTGGTGTGGGCGCGCAGGACGTGGGCAAGTTCATGCTGGAGTTAAACAAGGTCTCTCAGCCGAACACCTTCATTGCCAAGATCATCAGTCCGGTACCTCAACCTCAGATCCATTTGTCCCCGGTGGCATGTTCCAAAGACTCGGGCCAATGCAAGCTGCACTGCGATGGAAACACCAGCCAGGCCGGACCGGTGACCTTCCACTGGACGCACAACCCAGAACTTAAGACAAATAACATCACCATTGACGTCCACAGTCAGGAGGTGAAGAGCTTGTCCTGCGTCATGAAGAACCCCATCAGCCAGAAGGAAAGCGAGCCCTTCGCTAACCCCTTTTATCAGGAAAAGGTCAGCACTGGACGGGGATGGATCGCCGGTCTGGTCATAATCATCCTGGTTGTTGTGGTGGCAGCAGTGATCCTGGTTTGGTACAACAAGAGAAAACGCCGTCAAGAATTACCACGTCCGACGGACACCAACGGGGAAGAGCGAGTGCCGATGGATCCCAACCCTTCTACGGACAAGCCTTGACGTTCCTGTCTGGAAAGGTGCTTGCGTGGCCGCGGAGGCCCGCAGTCTGGACACGATGGACCGAAGCGTCACAGGAGTGGTCCGAGGCTAACCACCGCAAGTGTCCGTGCAAAATGCCCAAAATGTCCGCTTTTTTTTGGATCAGTTTCTCCAAAGATGAATGTCATACTAACCCAATTGTCCCTTATTAATGCGCTTGTTGGACACTTCCGCTTTGACCGTTGCTGTGTCACGTTGGCGCCAATGACAATGCAATTGCACTCACGGGAAATGAAGATAACTATGTTGACCAAACTTCTTCTTTTTTTTTTTTTTTTGTACTCTCCCCTACCTACCGCTACATAGCCACGACTATTAACTTTTTATTTACATTTTTCTACTTTATTTTTTTAGTGACTTTCTGAAACTGGCCCCTAACGCAAAGTTCTAAAGCAAAAATGTATAAATGGATGGCTCGTATCTCAAAAACCTCATAAGGTGCATTATTTTACAGTGTAAATGTTCAATTTTCCCCCATTATTATTTTTATTGACTTTCTGAAACTGGCCCCTAACACAACGTTCTAAAGCAAACATGAATAGATGGGTGGCTCGTATCTCAAAAACCCATAAGGTGCATTATTTTACAGTATAAATGTTTAATTTTCCACATTACTTTATTTTTTTTAATTGACTTTCTGAAACTGGCCCCTAATGCAAAGTTCTAAAGCAAAAATGTATAAATGGGTGGCTTGGCTTGTATCTCAAAAACTCATAAGGTGCATTATTTTACAGTATAAATGTTTAAATTTCCCCATTATTTTTAAATTTTTTATTGACTTTCTGAAACTGGCCCCTAATGCAAAGTTCTAAACCAAAAATGTATAAATGGATGGCTCGTATCCCAAAAAAAATCATAAGGTGCATTTTTTTACAGTATAAATGTTTAATTTTCCCTATTATTATTATTTTTTTGACTTTCTGAAACTGGCCCCTAACGCAAAGTTCTAAAGCAAAAATGAATAGATGGATGGCTCGTATCCCACAAATTCATAAAGTGCATTATTTTACAGTATAAATGTTTAATTTTCCCTATTATTTTTTAATTTTTTATTGACTTTCTGAAACTGGCCCCTAACGCAAAGTTCTAAAGCAAAAATGTACAAATGAATGGCTCGTATCTCACAAATTCATAAGGTGCATTATTTTACAGTATAAATGTTTAATTTTCCACATAATTTTTTTTATTGACTTTCTGAAACTGGCCCCTAACGCAAAGTTCTAAAGCAAAAATGTACAAATGAATGGCTCGTATCTCACAAATTCATAAGGTGCATTATTTTACAGTATAAATGTTTAATTTTCCACATAATTTTTTTTATTGACTTTCTGAAACTTGCCCCTAACGCAAAGTTCTAAAGCAAAAATGAATAGATGGATGGCTTGTATCCCACAAATTCATAAAGTGCATTATTTTACAGTATAAATGTTTAATTTTCCATCCATTTTTGACCGCTTGTACCTATCAGGGTCGCGGGGGGTGCTGGAGCCTATCTCAGCTGCATTCGGGCGGAAGGCGGGATACACCCTTGACAAGTTGCCACCTCATCGCAGGGCCAACATATTTTTCGACATTACTTTATTTTTTAAATTGACTTTCTGAAACTGGCCCCTAACGCAAAGTTCTGAAGCAAACATGAATAGATGGATGGCTCGTATCTCAAAAACCTATAAGGTGCATTATTTTACAGTATAAATGTTTAATTTTCCACGTTATTTATTTAATTGACTTTCTGAAACTGGCCCCTAACGCAAAGTTCTGAATGTATAAATGTTTACTTTTCCACATTCTGGAAATGCTGTCCATCCTATGTGTGTAAAAAGTGTACATTTCTGTTTTAAGTTCAGCATTTACAAGCACATAACTTTAAATTATACACTTTCATAGGCACATTATTTTGTAAATATCTAAAAGTGTTTTTTGTTTGTTTTGTTTTTACAAACATTCATGTTTTATTGAGACTGAAAAAAAGGTATTGTTGATGGACAATCTTGTTGCATTTTCCTAAATTAATCGTTCGCTTGTTGCTGCTTTTTCGAATGTTTTGAAGCGCTGAAATAAACGATTTGCTCGATCGACCCCTGAACGTCTCACGTTCGTGTGTAAAGGGGAAAAAAACGCGGGTACGCGCGCCACCGCGACCAAACCGGAAGTGAGCGCGCAGGGCTAGACTTGTGCCGTGAACGAGCCTCGGAAGCTCCCGACATGGACGATGGACCTGGAGGAGGCTTTCCAGGTGGTCGGAGAGTTCGGTGCCTATCAGAAGCGAGCCGTGTGTGTCCTGGCTCTGACCCAGGTGAGACTCGACCCGGGTGAAAACACGCAGAGTGGACTTTGGTGACTTATTTTAAAAGACATAATTAGTCGTCTCAACGTAGCCCCGTTGTCGCGAAGGCGCCCCGAACCAGACTCTGTTGGAAAAAAGGAGCATCGGCGACTATTTATGCAATGAAGTGAAGTTTAACCATATTTTGACCGCTAAACAACATTTTTATGAGCAGCTGTCCCATTCGGCGTATCGTGAAATATAATATTTAGTTTCTTTTATCTCCAACAAATGTGTTGTTTGTAGTGGTCCTGTGCGGACTGATGACGTAGTCCTTTTGGGGAATCGCCGCTTGATGACGTTTACAACTAGACTGTTTACTTTAGCGACGGGACCTAATGGCTGGTTGCAGTTATAAAATAAGACTTGTCTCAGAATCATTTTAATCTATGCAAATACTAGTCTATTGGTGGTCCGGCAGCCTGTTTACTTGTGTGTGATACCATGTGCGATACAAGCAGTCCTGCGGCGTGTTTACTTGTGTGTGATACAAGCAGCCCTGCAGCGTGTTTACTTGGGTGTGATATCATGTGCGATACAAGCAGTCCTGCAGCGTCTTTGCTTGTGTGTAATATGTGCTAAACAAGTAGTCTTGCAGTGTGTTTACTTGCGTGTGATATCATGTGCGATACAAGCAGTCCTGCAGCGTCTTTGCTTGTGTGTAGTATGTGCGATACAAGTAGTCTTGCAGCGTGTTTACAGTTGTGTGATATCATGTGTGATTCGAGCAGTCCTGCAGCGTGTTTACCTCTGTGTGACACAGTGACGTGCGGTGAGGTTCATGACTGGTGAGGCACTGACTTCATCACAGTCAGATTTACAAACATATGAACCCTAAAGAGTATCTTATTCACCATTTGATTGGCAGCAGTTAACGGGTTATGTTTAAAAGCTCATACCAGCATTCTTCCCTGCTTGGCACTCAGCATCAAGGGTTGGAATTGGGGGTTAAATCACCAACAATTATTCCCAGGCGTGGCGCCGCTGCTGCCCACTGCTGCCCACTGCTGCCCACTGCTACCCTCACATCCCAGGGGGTGATCAAGGGGATGGGTCAAATGCAGAGGACAAATTTCACCACACCTAGTGTGTGTGACAATTATTGGTACTTTAACTCATTGGCGTTGTTAGGCCTATTTTAGGGGGGCTCAAGCCCCCTAAAATATTCTTAAGCCCCCCTAAATAATTTGGTGTTTTTTGTTGTTGTTTTTTTTACAAATAAATGCCGACATATTCATTAAAAAGTGGCCCAAATATGACTTTAAATAAATAATCATTTAACCTGTTATTATTCACTCAGTTTCCCCTCACTTCGTAGCGTAAGGTAGAGAGCCCCTTCCGTGCGTCGGTATCCAATCCATTCCACTTGTTCATATAGAAAATGCCAACATCACTCAAATTCCAGCCCGCATTTTCTCTGCGACCTTGCTTGCGGTCCTGCAGGTGTACGAAGCACATTATCTTCCTTTACAATGAGTGAAGCTGCACAAAACCTTGTGTGTGCAATTGTAAATCATTTATTTTTTAAGTTTTGTGTTTCTTGTAGAATCTATATAAAGTAATATACATTAGCCTATTGTTGAAATAATGAAAAAAAACATCATTAAATATATTTGTTTTATTGTATTGTTACATTAATAGCTGTTTTATTATTATAGGATGGCTTGTTAAACATTTAATAGGATTTTCAGAGGGAGGAAAAACCAAGACATTTAATATAAAATGTAAAATGAATAAATACATAAAAAGAAAAAGAAAATCCATCCATCCATCCATTTTCTACCGCTTATTCCCTTTGGGGTCGCGGGGGGCGCTGGAGCCTATCTCAGCTACAATCGAAATATTTGGTTAAAAGCCATCGTCCCGGGGAGCATTTCATTTTGTCCCGTGCATTTAAAAAAATAAATAATAATAACAATGAATCATTTCTAAGTCTTTGTTAGCCGTTTGTGAAGTTTTGTGCTCGTGCGTAACATTCGCTCGCATCCTGTGCATCTCCTGGGGGCAAAGCCCCCCCTGTCCTTAAAAGCTAGTGACGCCCCTGCTTTAACTTAACTTTAACTATACACATACAAACTGTAGCACACAAAAAAGCACATTTAATAAAAAAACGTTATTATGGTCTTACCTTTACTTATAAGTGCGGGAACAGTGGTGTTCGTGTTGGAGGAGTTGTGAATGAATGAAATATGAAATCCGTGCTGCAGTCTGCAGGTGTACCTAATGTTGTGTCCTTGCAGTCGTTCACGGCTCCTCCGGCGCGAGCAATGTTGTTTTTGCACTTTTTGGCTTCTTGTTAAGTGACTTTTTTTGGGTGGATTCGGTCTTGCACGTGGAGGGTTTGGGTGTGGGCTTTGGTTGATGTGGCGCTCTCGTCGGGGGGTGCAGTCTGCGGCGAAGGTGCCTTAACCAGCACCAGGAGGCGGGATTACGCGAGCCTCAGCCAGTGCGTCTTCGCAGCAGTTTTATGATCGCTCAGCACAAGAAATACTTTACACACATACAGTTGTTGACAAAATACACTGTACATTATATACCTCAGCTAACTAAACTATGGAAATGTATTATATAATTCATATAGCAATACAGTCTCACTGCACAGCAGACCAGCAGTTAGCCGAGTCCGCAATCCATGTTGAGGCACTGAGTGACGTGCCTTGACTGGCTGCTGTTCACCGCACCGTCTCTTCTCAGTATTTGAACGGCAAATGTGAAAATTCAGCGATTTTGAATAAAAATAATCTAAAACTGGTGAAGTTAAATGGAAAATAACTTTATAGTATAATCACTGGATACATATAACAATTTAATTTTTTTTTTTCTTTTTACATTTTTTTTCTTTCCATGATGCCTCTAGTGACCGCACGTCACTGGTGTGACATCATGTGCGATACAAGCAGTCCTGCAGCCTTTTTACTTGTGTGTGATATAATGTGTGATACGAGGAGTACTGCAGGGTGTTTACTTGTGTGTGATATCATGTGCGATACAAGCAGTCTTGCAGCGTGTTTACCTTTGTGTGATATGTGCGATACAAGCAGTCCTGCAGCATGTTTACCTTTGCGTGATATCATGTGCGATACGGGGAGTCCTGCAGGGTGTTTATTTGTGTGTGATATCATGTGCAATACGAGCAGTCCTGCAGCGTGTTTACGTGTGTGATACGAGGAGTCCTGCAGGGTGTTTACTTGTGTGTGATATCATGTGTGATACAAGCTTTCTTGCAGCGTAATTACCTTTGTGTGATATAATGTTCGATACAATCAGTCTAGCAGCGTGTTTACCTTTTTGGGATATAATGTGTGATACAAGCAGCCCTGCAGCGTGTTTACATTTGTGTGATATCATGTGCGATACGAGGAGTCCTGCAGGGTGTTTATTCGTGTGTGATATCATGTGCAATACGAGCAGTCCTGCAGCGTGTTTACGTGTGTGATATCATGTGCGATGCAAGCAGTCCTGCAGCATAATTACCTTTGTGTGATATCATGTGCGATACAAGCAGTCTTGCAGGGTGTTTACCTTTGTGTGATATCATGTGCGATACAAGCAGTCCCGCAGCGTGTTTACATTTGTGTGATATCATGTGCGATACGAGGGGTCCTGCAGCGTGTTTACTTGTGTGTGTGTGATATCATGTGCGATACAAGCAGCCCTGCACCGTGTTTTGTGCAAAGCCGGACAGACAGTTAACATCTGCATGTCCTCCAACAAGCACACATTTATTCTATTTTACTAAAGTCATTTACAAGCAGCTACACAACAGCTAAGCACACACTAGCACACAAGCTAGGCATAGGTAATAATTATTGAGCAATAAAACATGACATTTGTCAATATAAACAAGTATCAAATATTTATAGTTGCATATTACTTGCACATAAAAAATGCCCCAGGGCAGATGAAGTATTAAAAAATATCCAGTAACAAATGTGTCTGCATCACTCAACTTATTGCGTCATGAGCTTAACTTCACAAAAAAATACAATTAATCACCCCAATTCAACTTAAAGACAGCATTTTTTTTTTTTTTTTTGTGATATGTAATGTCTATTGTCCAAATGTACGGCAGTGAAAATGAATTTCCTCAAGGGGACCAATAAATCTAAATCTAAAATAAGTCCATTCCTGACCGTTAATAATGAACAGGTTCATGTTTTTCATAACCATCATTCTTCTCCGTTTGACTAATTTCCCTTGATCAAACTTTTTTTCCACACTACATACTAATACATAATGTATGATTCCTGCTGATATTGTATTGGTATCAATGCTCTAATATCGGTATTGTATCGCACACGCATACACAGTGTATAGAGTCAGCATCAAATAATCCAGTTTTTCAAAATGTGTTTCAGCTCTATATGGCGTGTCAGTCCATGTTGATGGTTCTGGTCGGAGCGGCTCCAGAACGCAGCACGGGTGAGCTGGATGGCCTCCAGTCGCCCGTGGTCTTCTCCGGGGACGTTGACTCCATCGTGACAGAGGTGAGGAAGGTCAGCAGGTTGGTGAAGAAGCTCCTGACCTTGATCTTGCTCCTCAGTGGCTGCTGGTCAAGCAGCAGGCCTACAAGGTCAGCTTGGCCGGATCGCTCTTCTTTGCCGGCCTCCTCCTCGGCAACATCATCTTCGGACCGCTTTCGGACAGGATCGGCAGGAGACCCGTTTACTTGGCAGGTGAGTGTCCAATCTGATGTAACATTATAGTATATGATGTAGGGCTGGGCCGTACGGCTGAAAACTGTATCGCGATATCGGTGTTTTATATCGGTTGATATGAATAATTATTGATATTTTTATGAGCTATGGAAATTAAGGAGCATGATTACAATATATTTGTTTATGATACAATCCCTCAGCTATAAAGGCAGAAAGGAAATGTCAACACAAGCATGGAAAACACTCAAACAGTGTCAACAAAATAGTCAAACCACATTGAACACTTAACAATAAGCGCTTAAAATGAAGGAATATGTAAGAAATGCTTCATAAAGTGTAAGAAAATAGTGCAAAGTGTGAAAAAGTAAACAAAAAACCCAGAGAAGAACTATTTTCTGCAGGTTTAGTGGCAGGAAGTTACAGCTGTGCTCTAAAGGGTGAGCTAAGGGGGTGTGGTATTAGCGGTCTTGCCTTGCATCATGAGCAGACAACATTGGTCTAAGTACGGTCCCTTGAAAAATCCAATACAGTCTCTGAGCCACAACGTTGACGACTGTCTACTTTGCTGCTAATCATATTAGGATGATTCCAAACACTGTTAGTTCCTAAGCAGTTGTAGTTGTAGAGCGATTATTAGTGGCCGGCGAGAAAGTATATTTATGATTGTAAACAGAAAAGATCAGGAAGTATATTACCGTAGGGGGCCTGGTTATAGAGTTGCCAAAAGGGAAACATTATTTGCATGCTTGTAATAGAATGTGACATGACAAAAGACGTTGGTAGATGAGAATAAATCTAAAGGTTAAAAATAGTGTAGAATTGCCTCCAATTGTAGGAAATGTAGTCTTTTGGGGGTTAAATCACCAAAATGATTCCCGGGCGCGGCCACCGCTGCTGCCCACTGCTCCCCTCACCTCCCAGGGGGTGATCAAGGGTGATGGGTCAAATGCAGAGAATAATCTCGCCACACCTAGTGTGTGTGTGACAATCATTGGTACTTTAACTTTAACTTTAACTTTTATTTTCTACATTTTCTTTCGGGGTTTGCGTGGCAACACTTTATATTGATAGAAATTGGCCCCCATTTTTTTAATCAATTGTCCTTTTTTTCTCAATTTTCCCTTTTCTCAAATTTTCTCTTTTTTTCCTCAATTTTCTTTTTTCTTCCACAATGTTAATTTTTTTCTAATTTTTCCTCTCTTTTTCTCATTTTTCTTTTTTCTCAATTTTGCTTTTTTTCCTCAATTGTCATTTTTTTCCAAAATGTTTCTCTTTTTTCAGAATTGTCCCTTTTCCCCCTCAATTTTAATTCCCCCCCCCTCAGTTTTCCTCTTTTCCTCAAATTTCCTTTTTTTCCTCAATTTTCCTCTTTTTCCCCTCAATTTTCCTCTTTTTTCCTCTCAATTTTGTTCCTTTTTTCTCATTTTCCTCTTTTTTCAACTTTCCTTTTTTTTCGGAATGTATCTTTTCTTTCTTTAATTATTTCTTCTATTCCTCAAATTTCAATTTTTTCTCAATTTTCATCTTTTTATTCCCTCAATTTTCTTTTTTTTTCACAATGTTAATTATTTCAAATTTTTCCTTTTTTTTGTCATTTTCGTTTTTTCTCAATTTTGCTTTTTTTTTTCCTGAATTGTCATTTTTTTCCAAAATGTTTCTCTTTTTTCAGAATTGTCCTTTTTCCCCTTAATTTAAATTTTTTCCCCCTCAGTTTTCCTCTTTTCCTCAAATTTCATTTTTTTCCCCTCAATTTTCCTCTTTTTTCCTCTCAATTTTGTTCCTTTTTCCTCATTTTCCTGTTTTTTCAACTTTCATTTTTTTCGGAATGTATCTTTTCTTTCTTTAATTATTTCCTCTATTCCTCAAATTTAAATTTTTTCTCAATTTTCATCTTTTTTTTCCCTCAATTTTTTTCCCCACAATGTTAATTATTTCACATTTTCCTTTTTTTGTCATTTTCGTTTTTTTCTCAATTTTGCTTTTTTCCTCAATTGTCTTTTTTCCAAAATGTTTCTCTTTTTTCAGAATTGTCCTTTTTCCCCCTCAATTTTAAATTGTTTCCCTTAAATTTTCCTCTTTTCCTCAAATTTCCTTTTTTTCCTAAATTTTCCTCTTTTTTCCCCTGAATTTTGTTCCTTTTTTCTCATTTTCCTGTTTTCTCAACTCAACTTTTTTCTGAATGTATCTCTTCTTTCTTTAATTATTTCCTCTATTCCTCAAATTTCTCTTTTTTTCTCAATTTTCATTTTTTTCCTCTCCATTTTTTAAATTTATTTTCTTTTTCCTCAATTGTCCTTTTTTCTTATTTTTTTTCTCTTTTTTTCTCAATTTTCATTTTTTTCCTCTCCATTTTTTAAATTTCTTTTCTTTTTCCTCAATTGTCCTTTTTTCTTATTTTTTTCTCTTTTTTTCCTCAATTGTCCCCTTTTCCTCAATTTGTCTCTTTTTTTTCTTTAATTTTTTCTTTTTTTCTCAATTTCCCTCTTTTCCACAAATTCAATTTTTTCCCTCAATTTTCATTTTTTTTTCCAATTTTCTCTTTTTCTCAGTGTTTCTCTTTTTCTCAGTGGTCCTCTTTGTTCCTCCAAGGGGTTTCACATCTGTCTTTTATCCACAATTTCTTCATTTGGACTTTCTCTTCTCACTGCATGCACAGAATCAAGCGCCAGACAACAAAACTTTGTAGTTGATACTGTCACCTGATTGGCTGTTGGCGTGTCACGCCCACTGATCAGTGATCACTTCCTGCGTTGCTCGGTTACCAGAGAGCGAGTGTCTTTGTTTACGAAACCAACCTTGCTTCCATACTTCCACTTTCTCCTTCCCACCAAGAAGACAAATAAATGGAGCGTTTTATGGAACACATTTTCTATTGAGGTGGATTACATGTATCGTGATATATTTTGATATCGTTTGATCACCCAGCCCTAACATTAGATCATCTTCCGGCAGGTCTCTTCTTTGAGGTGCTCTTCGGTTACGTGACGGTGGCGGCGCCCAGCTACGAGCTGTTTGCCGCCTCGCGCCTCCTGGTGGGCCTGATGAACGGCGGCATCGGCCTGGTCTGCTTCGTGCTCACCCAGGAGTACGTGGGCAAGTCCTACTGGGCCATGACGGGTACGAAGCCTCGCATGGCGTGTTTGTACTGTTCAGCAGAAAACATCTCCATGTCTCCTTGCCTGGGCAGGAACGCTGACCAGTGTGACGTTTGCGGTGGGCATCGTCCTCTTCGGAGCGCTGGGTTACGCCATCAGGCCGTGGAGGACCCTGGCCATGGCGGCCAACTCGTCCGGCGTGCTCTGCTTCCTGTTGTCGGTGTGAGTGCCTCGTTTGGAAGCACTTGGACGTCGCAGTGTTTGATGATGTCGTCTCATCTTCCCAGCACGCTTCCAGAATCTCCACGCTGGCTCTACTGTCGGAACCATACGGACCAGGCCGAGCAGGTGAATGTCTTCCTCACACCTGTGTGACGTTGGCCCCTCCCCCACCTTGTCCAAGTCTCCCCAAACTTGTCCCAACCAACAAACCCAATCAAAAATATTTGGTTTAACTATTACAGTTTTTATGTTACCCTATTTTCCGGACTATACAGAGCACCGGTATGTTAGCCACACCCATTAGGCTTTAGAAGAAAAATATTTTCTCATATATTAGCTGCAGCTACAGTCGTGGTCAAAAGTGTACATACACTTGTAAAGAACATAATGTCATGGCTGTCTTGAGTTTCCAATCATTTCTACAACTCTTATTTGTTTGTGATAGAGTGATTGGAGCACATACTTGTTGGTCACAAAAAACATTCATGAAGTTTGGTTCTTTTATGAATTTATTATGGGTCTACTGAAAATGGGAGCAAATGTGCTGGGTCAAAAGTATACATACAGCAATGTTAATATTTGCTTACATGTCCCTTGGCAAGTTTCACTGCAATAAGGCGCTTTTGGTAGCCATCCACAAGCTTCTGCTTGAATTTTTGACCACTCCTCTTGACAGAATTGATACAGTTCAGCTAAATTTGTTGGTTTTCTGACATGGACTTGTTTCTTCAGCATTGTCTACACCAGTGGTTCTTAACCTTGTTGGAGGTACCGAACCCCATCAGTTTCATATGCGCACTCACCGAACCCTTCTTTAGTGAAAAATAAAATGTTTTTTTTTTTTCAAATTCAAGACAAAGTTATATGTTTTGGTAACACTTTAGTATGGGGAACATATTCTAAGTAACAAATACTTAATTTAGAGTTTTTTGGACACTAGGGCAGGGGTCGGCAACCCGCGGCTCCGGTGCCGCATGCGGCTCTTTGATCACTCTGATGCGGCTCAGCGGCTTACCAGCCGAACCCCCCGATTTTCCCGTAAGACTTACGGAATTCAGTAACTCTCGCAGAAAACTCCCGGGATTAATATTCACCCTTTCATCTATAATAAGGGCGTGCCATGATGGTACAACATTTGATGCCCTCTACAACCTGTATTAATAGTGTGCCGCCCCAACCACTTGTTATACAGTATGCATCTTCTGCTTGCACACGTACGTGACAGCAATGCATACTTGGTCAACAGCCACACAGGTTACACTGACGGTGACCATATAAAACTAATTTAACACTCTTACTAATAATGCGCCACACTGTGAACCCACACCAAACAAGAATGACAAACACATTTCGGGAGAACATCTGCACCGTAACACAACATAAACACAACAGGACAAATACCCAGAATCCTATGCAGCCCTGACTCTTCCGGGCTACATTATACACCCCTGCTACCACCAAACCCCGCCCCCACCCCAACCCTGCTCCCTCACACATCAACCCCCCCCTCTCTGTGCGTCGGTTGAGGTGGGCGGGGTTTGGTAGCGGGGGTGTATAATGTATCCCGGAAGAGTTAGGGCTGCATGGGATTCTGGGTATGTGTTCTGTTGTGTTTATGTTGTTACGGTGCAGATGTTCTCCCGAAATGTGTTTGTCATTCTTGTTTGGTGTGGGCTCACAGTGTGGCGCATTATTAGTAGGAGTGTTAAAGTTTTTTTTTATACCGCCACCGTCAGTGTAACCTGTGTGGTTTTTGACCAAGTATGCCTTGCTGTCACTTACGTGAGCAAGCGGAAGCCCACACAACGTGTGGCTTATCAGGCACGCTGGTTGCAGTGGGTGCTATATGCTGTACCATCTCGGCACGCATGACGCTGACAATCGCCATTCATATAAAACCCGCGTGCCGCACCAGCATTCAAATTCCATATTAAGGTGAGGGCAGCGTGTCTGAGACCCCTGGTTTATACATAGCAAAAACAAAACTTTGTATGCAGTGTTATTTCATTTTAAATTTCAAAAAATGTTTGCGGCTCCCATTGTTTTCTATAATTTGTGAAACTGATCAAAGTGGCTCTTTGACTGGTAAAGGTTGCCGACCCCTGCACTAGGGGAACATATTCTAAGTAACAAAGACTTAATTTAGAGTTATTTGGTTAGGGTTATTTGGTTAGGGTTAGAGGGTTAGGGTTATAATAAGGCCATGCCGAATAAGGCATTAATAAGTACTTAATAATGACTAGTTAAGAGTCAATATGTTACTAATTTGCATGTCAATAAGCAACTAATTAATGGTGAATATGTTCCCCATACTAAAGTGTTACCATGTTTTTTTTACTGGTGCACAAAATGAAGCGTGGATGAACATCACCTTGTTCAAACAACAAAACCAACACAGTGCATAAACTCACAACAAATTACACACCTGCAAACCAGTCTGACTTCTGCTATTATCGTATCCGTAATACGCCGATAGGGAGAAGTTTTTATTTACACGATGAGTCGGGTGTGTTTTGACCTCCGTCGAACCCCTGAGCCCCACTCACCGAACCCCTAGGGTTTGATCGAACCCAGGTTAAGAACCGCTGGTCTACACATTTAAGTCAGGACTTTGGGAAGGCCATTCTGAAACCTTAATTCTAGCCTGATTTAGCCATTCCTTTACCACTTTTGACGTGTGTTTAGGGTCATTGTCCTGTTGGAACACCCAACTGCGCCCAAGACCCAACCTCCGGGCTGATGATTTTAGGTTGTCCTGAAGAATTTGGAGGTAATCCTCCTTTTTCATTGTCCCATTTACTTTCTGTAAAGCACCAGTTCCATTGGCAGCAAAACAGGCCCAGAGCATCACATGGACAAAGATAAGACCTTCCGGAGGAAAGTTCTGTGGTCAGATGAAAAAAAATGGAGCTGTTTGGCCACAATACCCAGCAATATGTTTGGAGGAGACAAGGTGAGGCCTTTAATCCCAGGAACACCATCCTACCGTCAAGCATGTTGGTGGTAGTATTATGCTCTGGGCCCGTTTTGCTGCCAATGGAACTGGTGCTTTAAATGGAACAATGAAAAAGGAAGATTACTTCCAAATTCTTCAGGACAACCTAAAATCATCAGCCCGGAGGTTGGGTCTTGGGCGCAGTTGGGTGTTCCAACAGGACAATGACCCCAAACACACGTCAAAAGTGGTAAAGGAATGGCTAAATCAGGCTAGAATGAAGGTTTTAGAATGGCCTTCCCAAAGTCCAGACTTAAACGTGTGGACAATGCTGAAGAAACAAGTCCATGTCAGAAAACCAACAAATTTAGCTGAACTGCACCAATTTTGTCAAGAGGAGTGGTCAAAAATTCAAGCAGAAGCTTGTGGATGGCTACCAAAAGTGCCTTATTGCAGTGGAACTTGCCAAGGGACATGTAAGCAAATATTAACATTGCTGTATGTATACTTTTGACCCAGCACATTTGCTCACATTTTCAGTAGACCCATAATAAATTCATAAAAGAACCAAACTTCATGAATGTTTTTTGTGACCAACAAGTATGTGCTCCAATCACTCTATCACAAAAAAGTAAGAGTTGTAGAAAGTATTGGAAACTCAAGACAGACATGACATTATGTTCTTTACAAGTGTATATAAACTTTTGATCGCGACTGTATATACGTTGTGAAATGAGTTATTTACACAGAAATATTCTGTAAATGTTTATTTACATACCTTAATTGTTTCCAAACGGTGTCTGTAACACGGCAGTAAAACGGCTGATCAAACAAAACAGAAGTCCTAGACATGGACCCACTAGCTGTGCAAACTAACTCTCCAATCAGCTAAACAGACTCAATAACTCCACGGTGACGTTTTGGTGAATTCTCTAAGGAATTTGTGAAACTGAAACAATACAAAAATAATGCCATTGTAAGTTAATAGTACTAACAGACACTCGTAAAAGTGTTAGCATATTAGCTAATGCTAACAATGCTAGCTTGATTACATTACGATAGCGTGTACAAATATGCATGAAAACACTCTTACAGACATCACACATGGGACGCTTTAGTAAGTAAGAATTGTTTTAGTTATATTGTAAAACGTACAAACGTTGCTTGTAGTGATGAATGAAGAATCCTGCTGAGTAGAAACGCTATTGATGGCTAGAAGACGGAAACGGAACTTCTACTTCTGGTTCAAAGCAGGAAACACTTGTAGGCGTTCACCCAGCAGCACCTGCCATAAGCAAAATCATCCAAAAGATGGCGCCATAGCACAAACAATAACACACCTTTTCAATGTCTTAATGAAAATAATTTGCAATATGGCCGCCAGCGAAGAAAAATCTATAAATTAGCCACACCGTTTTACAAGCCGCAGGGTTCAAAGTGTAGGGAAAAATTAGTGGCTTATAGTCCGTAAATTACGTTATTAAAGATTTATGGTTTTTATGGTTTTAATGTACTATTATACTCCAACTATGTCCAAATCTCCCCAAACTTGTTACTAACAAATTCTGATGAATAACCAGCTCCATAAAACGTTAAAAACTTCCAAACCATAAAAGCAATTTGGAGAAGTTTGGGGAGATCTAGACCAGTGTTTTTCAACCTTTTTTGAGCCAAGGCACATTTTTTGCGTAGACAAAATGCGGAGGCACACCACCAGCAGAAATCATTAAAAAACTAAACTCAGTTGACAGTAAAAAGTCGTCGCAATTGTTGGATATGACTTTAAACCATAACCAAGCATGCATCACTGTAGCTCTTGTCTCAAAGTAGGTGTACTGTCACCACCTGTCACATCACCCCCTGACTTATTTTGAGTTTTTTGCTGTTTTCCTGTGTGTAGTGTTTTAGTTCTTGTCTTGCACTCCTATTTTGGTGGCCTTTTCTCTTTTTTTGGGTATTTTCCTGTAGCAGTTTCATGTCTTCCTTTTGAGCGATATTTCCCGCATCTACTTTGTTTTAGCAATCAAGAATATTTCAGTTGTTTTTATCCTTCTTTGTGGGGGACATTGTCGATTTTCACGTCATGTTCGGTTGTACATTGTGGACGCCGTCTTTGCTCCACAGTAAGTCTTTGCTGTCGTCCAGCATTCTGTTTTTGTTTACTTTGCAGCCAGTGCAGTTTTAGTTTTGTTCTGCATAGCCTTCCCTAAGCTTCAATGCCTTTTCTTAGGGCCACTCGCCTTTTGTTTATTTTTGGTTTAAGCATTAGAAACTTTTTTACCTGCACCCTGCCTCCCGCTGTTTCTGACATCTACAAAGCAATTAGCACCGGCTGCCACCTACTCATACGGAAGAGTATTACACGGTTACTCTGCCGAGCTCAACAACAACACATCATTTGCAGACTATAATTAATGGTTTGCAAAAAATATTTTTAACCTAAATAGGTGAAACTAGACAATCTCCCACGCCCTCCCACATAGAGGTGGGGGGGGGGGCGCCCTGTTGTGTGTAGCGTGGTAGCGACCAGCGAGGGCGCAGTCGGTTCAGACCCGACAAGTCTGTCGCTGTAAGGCTCACGCATTTTAGTCCGGGCCTTCTCTCTGAGAGGTCTTTGAGCATGGGGTCTCCTCTCGTTGGAGGTCCTGCGCTACATGGCGCTGAGGAACGGTAGACCCGCCCCCAAACTGACTCTGCGGCGAGTGGGCGGCACCAAGGGCGGCGACAGAAGCGCGGGAGTCCTGCGGCTGCTCACCCACCCGGTCCTCCGCTTCAGGACGCTGGTGCTGATGTATGTCTGGTGAGGACAACTTTAGCAGGGCGTTTGGGTCCCGTATCCATGACAACCACCAAGAATAAGTGTGTGTGTGTGTGTGTGTGTGTCTGTGTGTGCAGGTATGTGTGCAGTCTGGTGTATTACGGCCTGACTCTGGGCGCCAGTCAGATGTCTGGAAGTCGTTATGTGAACATGGCCATGTACGGCCTGGTGGAACTGCCCGCCTACCCGCTGTGTGTTTATGTCATCAACCAACACTGGTGAGACACACACACACACACACACACACACACACACACTTGGGACAATTTTCGATAAGTCAATTAACCCTGTGATAAACGAAAAGGAACTCAATAAGTTTGCCAGCCTCGATAACGCTCGTGTGCACGCGTAGTTCCGGGCTCTTTGCAGCAGCTGCGGGCGTGAGTACTACATGCACATAAACAGCAGTAATGATACTCCCCACACTTAGTATTGCAGTAATACGTTAAAATGATTGAAAAAAAACATAATTGATAACCACACGTTGATATAATTATGGACCGACTAACGCTAGTTTGCTGGTATTCACATAGAACATAATAAGATAAAGTATCCACATTGAACATAATAAGATAAAGTAATCACATTGAACATAATATAGAACATAATAAGACAGTATTAACATAGAACATAATAAGATACAGTATTCAAATTGAACATAAGATAAAGTAATCATATTGAACCTAATATAAAACATATTAAGATAAAGTAATCACATAGTACATGATAAGATACAGTACTCACATTGAACACAATATAGAACATAATAAGATACAATGTTCTCATAGAACATAATATAGAACATAATAAGATACAGTCTTCTTATAGAACATAATAAGATACAGTATTCACAGAACATAATATAGAACATAATTGGATACAGTATTCGCATTGAACATAATAAGATACAGTATTCACGTAGACCATAATATAGACAATAATAAGATACAGTATTCACATAGAACATAATAAGATACAGTATTCACATAGAACATAATAAGATACAATATTCACATAGAACATATTATAGACAATAATAAGATACAGTATTCACATAGAACATAATAAGATACAGTATTCACGCAGACCATAATATAGACAATAATAAGATACAGTATTCACATAGAACATAATAAAATACAGTATTCACATACGTATAAGATAATATAGAACATAATAAGATACAGTATTCACATAGAACATAATAAGATACAATATTCACATAGAACATAATAAGATACAATATTCACATAGAACATAATATACAGTATTCACATAGAACATATTATAGACAATAATAAAATACAGTATTCACATAGAACATAATAAGATACAGTATTCACATAGAACATAATATAGAACATAATAGTATACAGTATTCATATTGAACATAAGAAAATACAGTGTAGAACATTATAAAATACAGTATTCACATAGATCATAAGATACAGTATTCACATAGAACATAATATAGAACATAAGATACAGTATTCACATAGAACATAATAAGATACAGCATTCATATTGAACATAAGAAAATACAGTGTAGAACATTATAAGATACAGTATTCACATAGAACATAAGATACAGTATTCACAGAACATAAGATACAGTATTCAAATAGAACATAAGATACAGAATTCGCATAGAATATAATAAGATACAGTATTCACATAGAACATAAGATACAGTATTCACATAGAACATAAGATACAGTATTCACATAGAACATGAAATACAGTATTCACATAGAACATGAAATACAGTATTCACATAGAACATAATATAGAACATAATAAGAAACAATTTTCATATAGAACATAATAAGATACAGTATTCACATAAAACATAATATAGAACATAAGAGACAGTATTCACATAGAACATAATAAGATACAGCATTCATATTGAACATAAGAAAATACAGTGTAGAACATTATAAGATACAGTATTCACATAGGACATAATAAGATACAGTATTCACATAGAACATAAGAGACAGTATTCACATAGAACATAAGATACAGTATTCACATAGAACATAAAATACAGTATTCACATAAAACATAATATAGAACATAAAAGACAGTATTCGCATAGAACATAATAAGATACAGCATTCATATTGAACATAAGAAAATACAGTGTAGAACTTTATACGATACAGTATTCACATAGATCATAAGATACAGTATTCACAAAGAACATAAGATACAGTATTCACATAGAACATAAGATACAGTATTCACATAGAACATAAGATACAGTATTCACATAGAACATAAGACACAGTATTCACATAGAACATAAGATACAGTATTCACATAGAACATAAGATACAGTATTCACATAGAACATAAGATACAGTATTCACATAGAACATAAGATACAGTATTCACATAGAACATAAGACACAGTATTCACATAGAACATACGACACATTATTCACATAGAACATAAGATACAGTATTCACATAGAACATAAGATACAGTATTCACATAGAACATAAAATACAGTATTCACATAGAACATAAGACACAGTAATCACATAGATCATAAGATACAGTATTCACATAGATCATACGATACAGTATTCACAAAGAACATAAGATACAGTATTCACATAGAACATAAGATACAGTATTCACATAGAACATAAGATACAGTATTCACATAGAACATAAGACACAGTATTCACATAGAACATAAGATACAGTATTCACATAGAACATAAGATACAGTATTCACATAGAACATAAGATACAGTATTCACATAGAACATAATATACAGTATTCACATAGAACATAAGACACAGTATTCACATAGAACATAAGATACAGTATTCACATAGAACATAAGACACAGTATTCACATAGAACATACGACACATTATTCACATAGAACATAAGATACAGTATTCACATTGAACATAAGATACAGTATTCACATAGAACATAAGATACAGTATTCACATAGAACATAAGACACAGTATTCACATAGAACATAAGATACAGTATTCACATAGAACATAAGATACAGTATTCACATAGAACATAAGATACAGTATTCACATAGAACATAAGATACAGTATTCACATAGAACATAAGATACAGTATTCACATAGAACATAAGATACAGTATTCACATAGAACATACGACACAGTATTCACATAGAACATAAGACACAGTATTCACATAGAACATACGACACATTATTCACATAGAACATAAGATACAGTATTCACATAGAACATAAGATACAGTATTCACATTGAACATAAGATACAGTATTCACATAGAACATAAGACACAGTATTCACATAGAACATAAGACACAGTATTCACATAGAACATAAGATACAGTATTCACATAGAACATAAGATACAGTATTCACATAGAACATAAGATACAGTATTCACATAGAACATAAGATACAGTATTCACATAGAACATAATATACAGTATTCACATAGAACATAAGACACAGTATTCACATAGAACATAAGATACAGTATTCACATAGAACATAAGACACAGTATTCACATAGAACATACGACACATTATTCACATAGAACATAAGATACAGTATTCACATAGAACATAAGATACAGTATTCACATTGAACATAAGATACAGTATTCACATAGAACATAAGACACAGTAATCACATAGTACATAAGATACAGTATTCACATAGAACATAAGATACAGTATTCACATAGAACATAAGATACAGTATTCACATAGAACATAAGATACAGTATTCACACACCTCCAACACATGAAGGTTCTCTGCAGCCCTGAGGTCCTCCAGCAAGATGTTCCACAGATGATGGTGTAAAGACGTGACGTGGTGTGGGCAACAGTTAGGAGGCGAGTGGCGGAGGGTCTCAGGGTCCGCCATGAGAACATTTAGGAAGAACTTTGAAGGAAACCTGCTGGATGTTGTGTTGCAGGGCCGGCAGGAGGAAGAGTATGTCAGCCTTTTTGTGTCTGGGTGCTTGTGCCTGCCTCGTCACCGTCTTCATCCCCGAGGGTGCAGGTGAGAGGCCGTCGTCATGGCAACGCCCCAGCGGCCGCCTCTAAAGCTTGTACGCGCGTGTGCAGAGTGGTCAGCGGTCGTCACCTGGCTGGCGCTGTTGGGGAAGCTGATGATCAGCGCGACGTTCAACATCGCCTACGTGTACACGTCGGAGCTCTACCCCACCGTTGTCAGGTGAGCGTCCTTCACCACGCCGCCAGCGTCTGGGCCCTCGCCTTTTTCCACGCTTGCACCTTTTCAGGAACGCCGGGCTGGGAGTGTGCTCCATGTCCAGCAGACTGGGAGGAATTCTGGCTCCGTTTGTTCCCGCCATGGTGAGAGCGAGTGCCTTTGCCCCTTTTAGAGGGACCCCGGGACGCAGAGTGAGACTAAGGCGGCATGTGTCCTGTGTTCCAGCGGGCGTTGGCCACGTCCATGCCTTTCATGGTCTTCTGTGTGAGCGGCCTCTCCGCCGGCTGTTTGGTCCTTTTGCTGCCGGAAACCTTCGACAGGCCGCCGGCCGAGACCCTGGAGGAGCTCTGCGCCAGCAAGGGCAGAGTTCTTGAGAACAAGGTGATTTGTAGGGCTACGGTTGCGATTTGTTCTGTTTTACCCATAGTCTTGAAGCTTAGGGAAGGCTATGCAGAACGAAACTAAAACTGAACTGGCTACAAAGTAAACAAAAAACGGAATGCTGGACGACAGCAAAGACTTACTGTGGAGCAAAGACAATGTACATCCGAACATGACATGACAATCGACAATGTCTCCACGAAGAAGGGTAAAAACAACTGAAATCTTGATTGCTAAAACAAAGCAGGTGCAGGGAATAGCGGTCAAGGAAGACATGAAACTGTTACAGGAAAATACCAAAAAAAGAGAAAAAGCCACCAAAATAGGAGCGCAAGACATGGACTAAAACACTACACACAGGAAAACAGCAAAAAACTCCAAATAAGTCACGGCATGATGTGACAGTACACCTACTTTGAGACAAGAGCTATTGTGATGCATGGTTGGTTATAGTTTCCAAACGGTGTCTGTAACATGGCAGTAAAACGGCTGATCAAACAAAACAGAAGTCATCGTCATGGACCCCACTAGCTGCGCAAGCCAGCTCTCCAGTCAGCTAAACAGAATCAATAACTCCAATTTGATGTTTTGCTGAATTTACTGAGGGATTTGTGAAACTGAAACAATACAAAAAGAATGCCGTTGTAAGTAAAGATTACTAATAGAGATGTCCGATAATGGCTTTTTTGGCGATATCCAATATTCCGATATTGTCCAACTCGGGGCAGGTTTGAGGTGGGCGTGGTTTGGTGGTAGCGGGGATGTATATTGTAGCGTCCCAGAAGAGTTAGTGCTGCAAGGGGTTCTGGGTATTTGTTATGTTGTGTTACGGTGCGGATGTTCTCCCGAAATGTGTTTGTCATTCTTGTTTGGTGTGGGTTCACAGTGTGGCGCATATTTGTAACAGTGTTAAAGTTGTTTATACGGCCACCCTCAGTGTGACCTGTATGGCTGTTGACCAAGTATGCCTTGCATCCACTTATGTGTGTGTAAAAGCCGCATATATTATGTGACTGGGCCGGCACGCTGTTTGTATGGAGGAAAAGCGTACACCAAAGGCAGTGCCTTTAAGACACGCCCCCAATAATGTTGTCCAGGTGGAAATCGGGAGAATGGTTGCCCCGGGAGATTTTCGGGAGGGGCACTGAAATTCGGGAGTCTCCCGGGAAAATCGGGAGGTTGAAACCGATACCGATAATTTCCGATATTACATTTTAAAGCATTTATCGGCCGATGTTATCGGACATCTCTAATTACTAACACAGACACTTGTAAAGGTGTTAGCATATTAGCTAATGCTAAGGACGCTAGCTTGATTACATTACGATAACATGTACAAATATGCATGAAAACGCTCCTACAGACATCACACATGAGACGCTTTAGTGAGTAAGAATTGTTATAGTTATATTGTAAAACTTACAAACGTTGCTTGGAGTGATGAATGAAGAATCCATACGAGTAGAAACGCTATTGACGGTTTTACTTCCGGTTCAAGACATTAAAACAGGAAATACACTTTCACCGCAACAGTGAGCGAACCGGCCAGAAGATGGCGCCGTAGCACAAACTATAACGTACCTTTTCAGTGTCTCTGCTTGGGTTTTATGAAAACTATTGAACATGAAACATTACGGCCGTCAGCGAAGAAAAATCCTTAAATTAGCCGCACCATTTTATGAGCCGTAGGGTTCAAAGCGTAGGAAAAAAGTAGCGCCTACAGTATTAATGTCAACTGTGTAATAAAACTTCTGTTAGTGTGGACAACAACAAGGTGTAACGACATCAACTCTATCAATCAAACCACACAATTGTAGCTTAGACCTACTTCCTGTTCCTGTCTACAGCACTAAGCCTTCTGGGTAATATAAACATAGTTGACATTTATTTATTTAAACATATATTTATCCATGCTAAGACAATTGAGAACATATTTTCATTTGCAATGCTGACCGAGCAAAGAGGCAGCACTGACATGTTAGAGATGTTGGAGTGTGATGATAACCTCTCGTCTCCCATTTACCAATAAAACTGTGCGCTATGCATCGCTCTCAACAGTTACTAATGTGCGGGGGTAAATGTGGCGGAACATAATTGAGTGTTTAAGATGGACAAACATACACGGACAGGCCCGTTCCAAGGTATTTGGGGTGCCTGGGGCCCCCAAACTCCCACAAAAAAACATATATCTTTAACCAATGGAAGCGCATCACACTCACCGCTGATACCAGCCTGAATTTTACTTGGTATCGGATCCTAAACAAACTCGCACGTCACGAGCGCACTTTTCCAAGAGTGTCGCTGCTGGGAGGGGCCCCTGGATGGGGGCCCCGACTGTGTCTCTGAGATTATTCTGATATTGTGTTTCCCGCTGATAGAACCACACATCTGTTGAATTTGAATACATGACTCGTGGTCGTCAAGTGGCCCCTTTCAGCTGGGGCCTACCCGGTTGTGAGGATCCTGTACACAGACCACAGCGCAAATATAAACACACTTTTATGTTCTATGTGCCTCCTGCTGCTCAGCCTCTCCTGTACGAAGACGACAAGCGGGACTCCAACGTCGAATGAACGCTCTTCAGGGCCCTGACACTGGGGGACCCCCTGCAGGGACGCAGCAGTACAAGGCAGGGTGTAATGTTGCTGTGGACTATTTCAGGATGTGTGTGAAAGTAAATGTCTATTTTAATAAGAGGTTGTCTTCATTCTGCTCAAAAGAGACTTTGATCCCAGTGCCGCCATGTGGTCATTAAAACTACATCCATAGTGGTATTCATCTAATTGTTTTTTAATATAGCTATGTATTTTTAAAATATATTTAAGAAATGGAATAATTTTTTATATGTATATAGGGTGACTAAATAAATGATGAATTACAAAAAATATGTATTTTCTACTGTAATACTGTTATGCTTTTAATTATGGCAACTAAATTATTAATTTTGCCCAAAATATATATATATTTTTGTTATATATATATATATATATATATATATATATATGTATATATGTCATTCAATGACTGACTGGTGAGTTAAAAAAAAATAATTAAAAAATATATATATACATATATATGTATGTATTTTCTACTGTAATACTGTTATGCTTTTAATTATGGCAAATAAATGATGAATTTTGTCCAAAATATATATATATTTTTGTTTTATATATATATATATTTTTTTATTTTTTTTTAATTTTTATTATTATTACTTTTTTTAGTCATTCAATGACTGACTGGTGAATTAAAAAAAAAAAAAAAAAAAAATATATATATATATATATATATACATACACATATATATATGTATGTATTTTCTAATTTAATACTGTTATGCTTTTAATTATGGCAATTAAATGATTAATTTTGTCCAAAATATATATATTTTTTTGTTTTATATATTTATATATTTTTAGTCATTCAATGACTGACTGGTGAATTAAAAAAAAAAAAAAAAATATATATATATATATATATATATATATACACACACATACACACAAGATGCATTTCTATTATTGGTCGCTTAGTATCGCTGTGGGACCCTAATGTGTCAGCAGTCCGAGGGACTACTTCATCAGTAGGGGGGAAATAAACCTTTAGTGTTATTCATTTTATATATATATATATATATATATATTTTTTTTTTTAATTATTTGTAGTAATTTAATTAAAATGACAGAATTGTGAAAAAAATTAAGGTGAACTTTCATCATTGGTCGCTTAGTGTCGCTGTGGGACCCAAATGTGTCAGAAGTCTGAGGGAATTTACTTCATCGGTGGGGAAATAAAATACCATTTAGTGGTATTCATTTATTTTATATATATATATATATATAAATGTTTATTTTTTTTGGATTAATTTAATTCATTTATTTACGGTCACTAAATAAATGATTAATTAAAAAAACAAAATTAATAAAATTCTGGCGCACTTCCATTAATGGTCGCTGTGGAACCCTGACGTGGCAAAACCGCGCGAGCAAATCTAACTTAATCCCTAGGAAAAAATAAGACATTTCGTGGTATTCTATCATATCTTTGTCGTTTGTATATATATAAATATATATATATATAAACACTTTTTGATTTTATCCATTTATTGAGGGTTACTATATAAATGATACATTTAAACAAACTTTTTCTGGTGCACTTCTATTAATGTCCACTTGATGTCGCTGTGTCAAAGCCGCGCGAGGAAACTAACTTTAACCGTGGGGGAAAATAAAACATTCTGTGGTGTCAATTAATATTTTTTGTATTTATATATATGTATATATATTTTAAATGTTTTACATTGTTTTAATTAATTGATTTTATTCATTAAATTAGGACTACTAAATCAATCATTGTCCACTTAAGGTCGCTGTGGGACCCTAATGTGTCATAGCAGTCTGAGGGAATTTACTTTTTTTTAATAAAATACCATTTTGTGGTATTGATTTATTTTTTATATATATATATATATATACTTTTTGTTAAATAAATGTTTAATATTGTTTGTATTAATTTAATTAATTTAATAACTGTCACTAAATAAATGACGATTTAAAAAAACTAAAAAAAATGCTTCTGATGCACTTCCATTCAGGGACGTGCACATGATTATAGAGGGGCAGGGGCTCAAAGTTAGAAAAGGGCAGGAAACATTTTTTTGGTCCTTTGCACAATATGGAAATTAATGTAGAATTAAATTTGCTAATAGGAAGCTAACTACTTAGCTGTGTGTCCTTTGTAGGTAAAAGTGATTGCCACTTCTTTTGTGTCAACAAATTATTGTCATAATGAGTTAATTCACATTATCATAGGCTTGGAAGACATGAAAAGCAACAAAACACTGGTTTATTATTAGGCTATTTATTGTTAAAGATAAGCACTTTAATATTGAACATTGAACAGTGCAACATGAACTTTGAAAAAAAATACAAAAATAAATACTCAAATGGAAAAAAATTCAATGAGAAAATCTGTCCTTCTTCCCTTAACTTGATGAAAACACCATCAAGTTGTAACTTATGGTCTTTCTCACTTAATGCTCAGACTAAACAACTGAAACGCAATACAGGCCCAAAAATATGGACCAGGGGCCAGTAGAGGGCTGTAGAATGGAGGCCACCCATACCCAAATATGCTCCTCAATGTAAATTCAGGGCTTCCATGATGCTAGTACTTGGTTTTAGCCATGCATTAAGAGGTCTGCTACCCTTAGCTGCTTCCTGGCGCTCCTTCTCCTTCCTTTTCTGTATCCTTTCTTTTTTTGGCATTGTGCTGCAGGCATAATCAACATGAATCAAGTTTAAATACAGATGGTAATATTCCTAACAGATAACCTACATCTTATATCCCCAGAATGCTGAAATTATTATTATTAATAATAATAATAATCATTATTATTATTATTATTATTACTTTAATTATTATTATTATTATCATTCTTCTTATTATTATTATTATTATTATTATTTTGTTAACCCACACAGTAATAGCAAAGTCACAATAAACTTTATATCTAAACCTCTACTGTGAGAGAAATGTGATCCGCCATAAACACAGTGCATTTAATTTTGAAAATTAACCTGGTGTTTTATTTTGTATTTTGTACACTACTTCCTGTCCCGCACGATCCGTTCTGCTCTGTGCGGACTTGATGTGCCGTGCTCAATTGATGCGCCGTGCTCCGACGTCCGGCAAAAACAGAAACTGACACATTGAATAATACAGCGTTTTTCTGAAATATTACCCATATTAGATGCTGAATAAGTGGACGGCGACTAGACCATAACTCACTGGTTCAAGTTGCTCCACTGTCACGTGACGTCTCCTCAGGGGCGCAGTTGGCTCTCTCTCCTCTCACTTACTCACTCACTCGCCCTCTCTCTCTCTCCCTCTCTGGCGGAAGCGGCAGGGTCAAACAACCCGGTATTACAAGAAAACGTGGAGCTTTTGTACCGCTGTTTTTTTTACATCCCTGACAGGAATTTATTAATGTTATTTAAAAAAAACAAAAAAAAAACACACACACAGGCAGAGGGCACTTTTTAAGACGAGGCGAAAAAGGGCAGGGGCTCAAGCACCCATAGGGCCCTATGTGTGCACGTGCCTGCTTCCATTAATGGTCGCTTGTTGTCGCTGTGGAACCCTGACGTGTCAAAGCCCATCCAGCCATCCATTTTTTACCGCTTGTCCCTTTCGAGGTCGCGGGGGGTCACTGGAGCTTATCTCAGCTGCACTCGGGCGGAAGGCGGGGTACACCCTGGACAAGTCGCCACCTCATCACAGGGCCAACACAGATAGACAGACAACATTCACATTCACATTCACACACTAGGGACCATTTTAGTGTTGCCAATCAACCTATCCCCAGGTGCATGTCTTTGGAGGTGGGAGGAAGCAGGAGTACTCGGAGGGAACCCACGCAGTCACGGGGAGAACATGCAAACTCAAAGCCGCGCGAGGAAATCTAACTTAATCCGTAGGAAAAAAACAAAACATTTTGTGGTATTCTATCATATCTTTGTCGTGTGTATCAATCAATCAATCAATCAATGCTTATTTATATAGCCCTAAATCACAAGTGTCTCAAAGGGCTGCACAAGCCACAATGACATCCTCGGTACAGAGCCCACATAAGGGCAAGGAAAAACTCACAACCCAGTGGGATGTCAATGTGAATGACTATGAGAAACCTTGGAGAGGACCGCAGATGTTCACTTGATTGTAAAATATGTCGATCGAAAGGGGGTGTGACGTTCATATTTTGTCAATATTCAGTGTTTTATCGTTCATAGAAAAATTTAAAATTCCATTACGTTTTTTAAGGCGGTCTCTCATAACGCTTTTAGCATTCAATCAGACATTATTGTGAGGTAGTTTTAGTGTTCCTAAAAATAGATATACCGGCCCCAGACACATTTTTCTCTCGAAATAATAATAATAACGGATTAGATTTTATATAGCGCTTTTTCTATTATTAGATACTCAAAGCGCTCACAGAGAAGTGGGAACCCATCATTCATACCTGGTGGTGGTAAGCTACATTTGTAGCCACAGCTGCCCTGGGGTAGACTGCCAGTTTGCGCCTACGGCCCCTCCGACCACCACCCATCATTCATTCATCATTCATTCACCAGTGTGAGCGGCACCGGGGGAAAGGGGGAAGTGTCCTGCCCAAGGACACAACGGCAGTGAATTGGATGGTAAGAGGCGGGGAGCAAACCTGCAACCCTCAGATTTCTGGCACGGCCATTCTACCCACTACGCCATGCCGCCCCGAAATGTGGCCCCTGAGTCAAAATAATTGCCTAGGCCTGATTTAAACAAACTTTTTCTGGTGCACTTCCATTAATGTCCACTTAGTGTCGCTGTGTCAAAGCCGGGCGAGGAAATCTAACTTCATCAAAATAAAACGTTCATAAATATTTTTTGTATGTATATATATATATTTTTTAAATGTTTTACATTGTTTTAATTAATTGATTTTATTAGAGATGTCGGATATTGTCGGCCGATAAATGCTTTAAAATGTAAAATCGGGGAATTATCGGTATCGTTTTTTTTTTATCGGTATCGTTTTTTTAAAAAATCTATTTATTTTTATTTTTTATTAAATCAACATAAAAAACACAAGATACACTTACAATTAGTGCACCAACCCAAAAAACCTCCCTCCCCCATTTACACTCATTCGCACAAAAGGGTTGTTTCTTTCGTTATTAATATTCTGGTTCCGTGACTGTCTCGATATATATATATATATTAGAGATGTCTGATAATATCAGCCTGCCGATAAATGCGTTAAAATGTAATATCGGAAATGATCGGTATCTGTTTTTTTATTATCGGTATCGTGTTTTTTTTTTGTTTTTTTTAATTAAATCAACATAAAAAACACAAGATACACTTACAATTAGTGCACCAACCCAAAACACCTCCCTCCCCCATTTACACTCATTCACACAAAAGGGTTGTTTCTCTCTGTTATTAATATTCTGGTTCCTACATTATATATCAATATATATCAATACAGTCTGCAAGGGATACAGTCCGTAAGCACACATGATTGAGCGTGCTGCTGGTCCACTAATAGTACTAACCTTTAACAGTTAATTTGACTCATTTTCATTAATTACTAGTTTCTATGTAACCGTTTTTATATTGTTTCACTTTCTTTTTTATTCAAGAAAATGTTTTTAATTTATATATCTTATTTTATTTTATTAATATTTTCAAAAAGGACCTTATCTTCACCATACCTGGTTGTCCAAATTAGGCATAATAATGTGTTAATTCCACGACTGTATATATCGGTATCGGTAGCGGTAATTAAAGAGTTGGACAATATCGGAATATCGGCAAAAAGCCATTATCGGACATCCCTAGATTTTATTCATTAAATTAGAGTTACTAAATATTTTTTTTATAGTGCACTTCCGTTCATGTCCACTTGATGTCGCTGTGGAACGCTGATGTGTCACAGCTGCGCGAGGGAATCCAATGACGTCATTGTTAGGGTATTTTCAAAATGGCGGACGGCGTCTCAGAAGCCGCTGTGTCGGACAGATGAACACAACAATCCTCGCAGACAACAACACCAGCCTTCGGCGCGCAGGATGTCGGCTCACCGCGGACGCCCGACATTAACGCCCTGAGCCGGGCGTGTGGCAGTCAGCGCTACCGGTGTCCGCGGCTAAGATGCTAGCTCCCTCGGCCAAGAAGAAGAACAAAACCCGCCGCCGCTGCTGCGCTGCTGGGCCGAAGGAGCAGGGTCGCGCTGGCCGGCGGGCCTGAGGCTTATGGCGGCGACGAGGGAGCGCGGAGGCCGCTTGGTCGTCGACGTGAACGAGAACGAAGAAGACGAAGCGCGACGACTCAAATGCGCCCTGGCACTCCGACAAGGAGGTGACGTCAGCGCGGGTCATGATGCTGAGGTCGACCACGACGGTACCGGCGCCGACGGAAGGTCACCTGAGCACCGCCTCACCTGCCTGAACGGAACCACTGAGTCATGGCGTGACGAGGAAGGAGGAGGCGGGCCCGGCGTCGCCGCTTCCTGTCCGGCTGTGACACCGGCGACGTCGCGGCACGCTGGGAAGAACCGGGCGAGCCCGGCTGGGGAGGAGGATACGGACGGGTTCGGTGGGCCCCCATGTTTGGGAACAAAGTCTCAAGCAAGCATGCCTAACGGGGATGCGGATCACTGTGGTCCTCACACAGACCTATGTGGTCCTCACGCAGACCTTTGTGGTCCTCTAGCAGACCATTGTGGTCCTCTAGCAGACCATTGTGGTCCTCTAGCAGACCATTGTGGTCCTCTCGCAGACCATTGTGGTCCTCTCGCAGACCATTGTGGTCCTCTCGCAGACCATTGTGGTCCTCTCGCAGACCATTGTGGTCCTCAAGCAGACCATTGTGGTCCTCTAGCAGACCTTTGTGGTCCTCTAGCAGACCATTGTGGTCCTCTAGCAGACCATTGTGGTCCTCTAGCAGACCATTGTGGTCCTCTAGCAGGCCATTGTGGTCCTCTAGCAGACCATTGTGGTCCTCTAGCAGACCATTGTGGTCCTCGCGCAGACCTTTGTGGTGCTCGCGCAGACCTTTGTGGTCCTCTAGCAGACCATTGTGGTCCTCTAGCAGACCTTTGTGGTCCTCGTGCAGACCACAAAGAACCGAGACAAGTCAACGGGGGCTTCCATGCTTACGAAGAAGCCCAGTCCGGTGTTTGGAGCTCAGGTGACTGCAGCGGGGGTTCGGCCGGCCCGCCCGCCTCTGTGGACTCGCCGGGGGCCGGACCGCCTTCCCCCGCCCCGTCCGCCGCCTCGGGACTGAGCGAGGACAGCTCGCCGTCCGAGCAGGACTGTTCCGGGCCCGGTTTGGTCGGCCGGCCTCGTAGTCTGAGGACCGAGCCGAACCTCGCCGTGTCCCTCAGCTGTGACGCCACCCCGCTGTCCCCCGCCGACGACGGGGGGTTCGGTTTCGGGGACCAGGGCGACTTTCGGAACACTTTTGAGACGGGCCGCCGGCAAAGTGCACCGGACCAGCTACCGGTTCTCAACACGCAGCTGGACTGCTCTGAGTCCAAACTGATGCCCAAGAGGTTCGGAATAGCTGATTTCTTCACCAGGTGCGTGTGTGCGTGTGTGCGTGTGTGCGTGTGTGTGTGTGTGTGTGTGTGTGTGTGTGTGTGTGTGTGTGTGTGTGTGTGTGAGACAACTTCCCTACAGAAAGTGAAGTGTGACACCAAGTGAACCTGTGAACTTTGTGAACGCTGACCGTGCGGGTTTTTAACGCCTGACAGGAAACTGCCGCCAGACAAGAGAGGAAGTACGAGGATGAGCGCTTCCTCCTAAAAAGGCTCGTTATCAGTCACTTCCTGCCGAGCGTCGTTTTTTTCGAAAGAAAGGGCTTTTATTTTGAAGTGAACAGGATGTGTCATGTCAGTGGGATCTCTACACACGTGTTGTCTTACCCTCTCTCCAGGAGCCTGTTTTCGAAGAGAGCCAAAGACTCCAAGGCGTCGGCCCACAATGCATCAGGCAGGCGAGCGTTTAACAAGCCCAGGGAGGAGGACGCCGCCAAAGACTCCGCCCCCTCCTCCACAGAGCAGGTTGGTGTCCTAAGTGGAACATGTGCACGCGATTGGTCCGTGCGACAATGTTAGAAACTGTGTCACTATATATATATATATATATATATATATATATATATATATATCGAGACAGTCACAGAATTGACAGCAATAGAAAATGTGTTCGATAAAACGTTCGATCATTTTCTTCTTGGTGGGAAGTAAGGAAGCAAGGTTGGTTGCATGAATAAAGTCACTCGCTCTCTGGTAAAAGAGCAACACAGGAAGTGATCGGTGGGCGTGACACGCTAACAGCCAATCAGGTGACAGTATCAACTATCAAGATTGGTTGATTCTTTGCATGAAGTGAGAAGAGAAAGTCCAAATGAAGAAATTGTGGATAAAAGACAGCAAGGTGAACACCCTTGGAGGAAAGAAGAGGACAACTGAAAAAAGAGAACAATTCTGGGGGTGGGGGATAAAAACTTAGAGGGAAAATTGAGATAAAATATGGAAAATTGAGGGGGAAAAATAAAATAAAAAAGGAACATTGAGGAAAAAGGAAAATTGACAAAAAAGGAAAATTGCGGGACGAAAAAAGGACAATTGAGAAATAAAATAATTAGAAAAAAAGGAAAATTAAGAAAAAAAAGGAAAAGTGGGTAAAAAAAGGAAAATGAGAAAAAAGACGAAAAATAGGGAGAGGTTTTGTGCAAAAAAAAAGGAAAAAATGGGGGGGGTAAGGAAAATTGAGAGAAAAAAGAGGAACATTTATCTTAAAAAAAGAGGAATAATGAGCACCCTCGGAGGATAGAAGAGGACATTTGAGAAAAAGAGAAAAATTGAGGGGGGAAAATTGGGGAGGGGGGGATTAGAAAAAAGAGGAAAATTGAGAAATAGAGAAAAATTGAGGAGGAAAAGGAAAACTGGTAAAAAAAAAAAAAAGATAAACATTAAAAAAGGAAAATGAGGAAAAATAAAAATTGGGGGAAAAAATTAAAATTGAGGAAAAAAATAAAAGTGAGAAAAAAGAAAAATTGAGGGGAAAAAATTAGGGGGAAAAGGAAAATTTAGAAAAAAAAGGAAAATCGAGAAATATAAAATTGAGAAAAAAATGAAAATTGAGAAGAAAAAGGTAAAAAAAAAAAGAAGAAGAAAATTGGGTAAAAAGAGCACAAATTTAAAAAAACAGGAAACATGGGAAAGGGAAGGAAAATTGAAATAAAAAGAGAAAAATGAGGGGGTAAATTGAGAGATAAGCCCTAGTGTGTGAACGGGAGTGTGAATGTTGTCTGTTTATCTGTGTTGGCCTTGTGATGAGGTGGCGACTTGTCCAGGGTGTACTCCGCCTTCCGCCCAAATGCAGCTGAGATAGGCTTCAGCACCCCCCGCGATCCCGAAAGGGACAAGTGGTAGAAAATGGATGAATGGAAAGTGGAAAATTGACAAAAAGAAGAAAAATTAGCACCTTTGGAGGAAAAGAAGAGGACAACAAAAAATACAAAATTTGAGGAAAAATTAAGGAAAAAAGAGAAAAATTGGGCGAGGCAAAAAGAGGAAAAATTCAAAAAAAGAGGAAAAATAGAACATTTCTTAAAATTGTGTGAATTTCTACACTATATTTAGATTTATTTTCATCTACCAACCTCTTTGACACGTACTCCTACAATGTTTACTAGGTTATTTATTAACATTGTTATCATGGAACATGTCACATTCTATTACATGCATGCAAAGAATGTTTCCCATTTGGCAACTCTATAGCCAGGCCCCCTCCGGTAATATACTTCCTGTTCTTTTCTGTTTACAATCATAAATATACCTTCTCGCCGGCCACTAATAATCGCCCTACAACTACAACTGCTTAGGAACTAACAGTGTTTGGAATCATCCAAATATGATTAGCAGCAAAGTAGACAGTCGTCAACGTTGTGGCTCGGAGACTTTGTTGGATTTTTCAAGGGACCGTAGTCAATGTGGTCTGTACGCCACCTTAGCTCACCCTTTAGAGCACAGCTGTAACTTGCTGCCGCTAAACCTGCAGAAAATAGTTCTTCTCGGGTTTCTTTGTTTACATTTTCACACTTTGCACTATTTTCTTACACTTTATGAAGCATTTCTTACATATTCCTTCATAATAAGAGCTTATTGTTAAGTGTTCAATGGGGTTTGACTATTTTGTTGACATTGTTTGAGTGTTTTCTATGCTTGTGTTGACATTTCTTTTCTGCCTTGAAAGCTGAGGTATTATAATCAGAGTTACATTTGAAATATTTTAATCCTGCTCCTTATTTTCCATACAAATATCAATAATTATCGCTATCGACCATATCAAGCACTGATTACGCGATACAGTTTTAGGGTGTATGGCCCAGCCCTATGTCAAGTCTTACGGTCTTGTCTTGAGAACAACCCTTGCGTCATGTGATCACGCCCGTGTTGGCGTGCGAGCGCCCTGAGCTTGCTTGTCATGCAACCACACCACGTCGCCTGCGTCACATGACACCAGGACACGCCCCCTCCAGCACACAAGGCTCAGACCCGCCGAGGGAGAGCAAACTTTCCACAAGTGGACTAAAGAGAGGAAGAAACTTTCCAAGTGTGTCACATGACTGCCTCTCATGACTTCATGCTCCCTCTGTCTCCCTCTGCTGGCGTACGCTGGAATGACCTTTGACCCACAGCTGTCTCCTCAGCGCCCTCTAGCTGCCGGTAGGAAGAAGAACCTGGAGTTTGAGCCACTCTCCACCACAGCACTCATCCTGGAGGACCGGCCGCCGTGAGTACCGCGTCTAGTACTAGCACCAGTACCAGTACCACTAACTAGAGTGATCCTGGACCAGCTGACGTGTGTTCCTCGCTCTGATTTGGCTCCTCAGGAACCTTCCTGCCAAGTCTGTGGAGGAAACGCAGAGACACAAACTGGAGTATGAGGAGATGGTGGCCGGCGCCAAGAGGAGAGGTAACACACACACACACACATACACACACACACACACACATTTGAGGTGTATAAACCTTTATATGTGCCTTTATTTTCAGCTTACAAAAGCAGATTTTGAGGACAAAAAAATTTATTTTGCAAGCGCATGCAAGCTTTTTTGAGAAGTGAAACTGAAGTGAAAAGCAAAGTAGTTTGGGCAAATATAAATCTATTGTGTGCTCAATGAACGTGTGTGCACGTTTGCTATTATCCATATTCACCTGCAATCAGTTCTGCTTTCTGAGACGGTTTGTTTTCTGTTTTGCTTGTGGCAAAAAGGCAACCAATCAGAGAACTGGACACACACTCTGATTGGCTGTTTGCTCTCCAATTAACATATTTCCCGGACTATAGAGCGCACTGGTATATAAGCCACACCCACTAAAGTAAAGGAAAAAATAGTTTTCCATATATTTGCCGCACCAGACTATAAGCCGCAGATATATACGTTGTGAAATGAGTTATCTACACAGAAATATTCTGTGAATGTTTATTTATATACCTTAATTGTTTCCAAACGGTGTCTGCAACACGGCAGTCAAACGGCTGATCAAACAAAACAGAAGTCACTAGCTGCGCAAGCCAGCTCTCCAATCAGCTAAACCAGGGGTCGGCAACCCGCGGCTCTAGAGCCGCATGCGGCTCTTTAGCGCCGCCCTAGTGGCTCCCTGGAGCTTTTTCAAAGATGTATGAAAAATGGAAAAAGATGAGGGGAAAAAAATATATTTTTTGTTTTAATATGGTTTCTGTAGGAGGACAAACATGACACAAACCTCCCTAATTGTTATAAATCCCACTGTTTATATTAAACATGCTTCACTGATTCGAGTATTTGGCGAGCGCTGTTTTGTCCTACTAATTTTGGCGGTCCTTGAACTCACCCTAGTTTGTTTACATGTATAACTTTCTCCGACTTTCTAGGACGTGTTTTATGCCACTTCTTTTTCTGTCTCATTTTGTCCACCAAACTTTTAACGTTGTGCATGAATGCACAAAGGTGAGTTTTGTTGATGTTATTGACTTGTGTGGAGTGCTAATCAGACATATTTGGTCACTGCATGACTGCAAGCTAATCGATGCTAACATGCTATTTAGGCTAGCTATATGTACATATTGCATCATAATGCCTCGTTTGTAGCTATATTTGAGCTCATTTAGTTTCCTTTAAGTCCTCTTAATTCAATTTATATCTCATGACACACTATCTGTATGTAATATGGCTTTTAATTTTTTTGCGGCTCCAGACAGATTTGTTTTTGTATTTTTGGTCCAATTTGGCTATTTCAACATTTTGGGTTGCCGACCCCTGAGCTAAACGGACTCAATAACTCCACGGTGACGTTTTGGTAAATTTATTGAGGAATTTGTGAAATTGAAACAATACAATAAGAATGCCATTGTAAGTTAATAATACTAACACAGACACTTGTAAACATTTTAGCATATTAGCTAATGCTAACGACGTACAAATATGCATGAAAACACTCCTACAGTGTACACTTGGGACACTTTATATTTATGTGTTGTATTATATTTGTGTTATATTTATGGTTTGTATTATATGTCTGTTATATTTATGTGTTGTGTTATATATGTGTTATAATTAGAGATGTCCGGTAATGGCTTTTTTGCCGATATCCAATATTCCGATATTGTCCAACTCTTAATTACCGATTCCGATATCAACCGATACCGATATATACAGTCGTGGAATTAACACATTATTATGCCTAATTTTGTTGTGATGCCCCGCTGGATGCATTAAACAATGTAACAAGGTTTTCCAAAAATAAATCAACACAAATTATGGAAAAAAATGCCAACATGGCACTGCCATATTTATTATTGAAGTCACAAAGTGCATTATTTTTTTTAAAATGCCTCAAAACAGCAGCTTGGAATTTGGGACATGCATGAGGAGGTTGAGGTGGGCGGGGTTGAGGTGTGTGTGTGTGTGTGTGTGTGTGTGTGGGGGGGGGGGGGGGTGTATATTGTCGTGTCCCGGAAGAGTTAGTGCTGCAAGGGGTTCTGGGTATTTGTTCTGTTGTGTTTATGTTGTGTTACGGTGCGGCTGTTCTCCCGAAATGTGTTTGTCATTCTTGTTTGGTGTGGGTTCACAGTGTGGCGCATATTTGTAACAGTGTTAAAGTTGTTTATGCGGCCACCCTCAGTGTGACCTGTATGGCTGTTGACCAAGTATGCATGGATTCACTTGTGTGTGTGAAAAGCCGTAGATATTATGTGACTGGGCCGGCACGCCTCTCCCTATGTCCTTGTACCATTCTGTACAGCGGCGTTTTAGTCATAAATTGTACTTTTTGAAACCGATACCGATAATTTCCGATATCACATTTTAAAGCATTTATCGGCCGATAATATCGGCAGTCCGATATTATCGGACATCTCTGGTTATAATATATATTTCTGTGTGTCAGAGCTGAAGGAGGCGCAGAAGAAGAAGCGTCAGATGAAGGAGCGACATCGCCACGAGGACAGCATCTCCAACGCCATGGTGGTCTGGAACACCCAGATCCTCCCCCACTGGGACACAATGTGTGTGTTTGTGTGTGTGATCAACATGCATACAAGCAGCGCCATACTGACGTGTGTGTGTGTGTGTGTGTGTAGGAAGGGTACGCGGCGTGTCAGGGATCTGTGGTGGCAGGGGCTTCCTCCCAGCGTGCGAGGTCGGGTGTGGAGCCTCGCCATCGGCAACGAGCTCAACATCACAGCAGGTGCGTGCATCACGCCTGTGTGAAGTTGGCCCCGCCCACTTTGTCCTAAATCTCCCAAAACCTCTTCCAAGCGTTTGTGCTGCAAAAAAGTTTGGATCGTGCAGTTCTTAAGTTAGTTTGCAACATTTACACAGTTGCCTAGAGGGCGCTAACGTTCCAATGTATTTCATACACTGTAGCTGTGTTTTTCAACCTTTTTTGAGCCAAGGCACAAAAAATGCAGAGGCACACCACCAGCAGAAATCATTAAAAAACAAAACTCAGTTGACAGTAAAAAGTCGTTGTCGCAATTGTTGGATATGACTTTAAACCATAACCAAGCATGCATCACTATAGCTCTTGTCTCAAAGTAGGTGTACTGTCACCACCTGTCACATCACACCCTGACTTGTTTGGACTTTTTTGCTGTTTTCCTGTGTGTAGTGTTTTTAGTTCTTGTCCTGCGCTCCTATTTTGGTGTCTTTTTCTCTTTTTTTGGTATTTTCCTGTAGCAGTTTGTCTTCCTTTGAGCGATATTTCCCGCATCGACTTTGTTTTTATCCTTCTTCGTGGGGGACATTGTCGATTGTCATGTCATGTTCGGACGGACATTGTGGACGCCGTCTTTGCTCCACAGTAAGTCTTTGCTGTCGTCCAGCATTCTGTTTTTGGTTTCACCAAAATGTTTGCAGCACAAAGGAATGTGACACAGTTTGGTGAGTTTTTGATGTGGTTGGGGCTACTTAATAACACAATCAAAACATGACTTAAAAACTCAAATAGTTTTTAATAGACCAAAATGTTTGCAGCACAAAGGGTGGGTGGGGCCAACCTGACACAGGTGTCCATGAGCTGTGTTTTGGTCTTCCTGCAGAACTCTACGACATCTTCCTGTGTCGCGCCAAGGAGAAGTGGAGGAGCTACAGCGAGACCAGCTCCGTCAACGACAGTGAGAGCGGTACGCACGCACGCACGCACGCACGCACGCACGCCGCTGAGCGCGTGCGATCGTCGTCATGACCTTCTGGGCCTCTTGTGTTGTCAGACGGGGGGGCCTCACTGGCCGACAGAGAGTCCAGTCTAGACCTCATCAAGCTGGACATTTCCAGAACCTTCCCGTCGCTCTTCATCTTTCAGAAGGTGACGCAAAAACATCATATCTGGCAGACTTTTACTTTGAAAGACAGGAAGGGCTTTCTTAATTACATCTGCCAGACTGTTACTTTGAAAGACAGGAAGAGCCTTCTCAATCACATCTGGCAGACTTTTACTTTGAAAGACAGGAAGGGCTTTCTTAATCACATCTGACAGACTTGTCCTTTGAAAGACAAGAAGGGCTTTCTTAATCATGTCTGCTAGACTTTTACTTTGAATGACAGGAAGGGCTTTCTTAATCACATTGGACAGACTTTTACTTAGAAAGACAAAAAGGGCTTTCTTAATCACGTCTGGCAGACTTTTACTTTGAAAGACAGAAAGTGCCAGACTTACTCTGAAGGACAGGAAGTGCTTTTTTAATCACATCTGGCAGACTTTTACTGTGAAAGACAAGAAGGGCTTTCTTAATCACATCTGCCAGACTTTTACTCTGAAGGACAGGAAATGCTTTCTTAATCACATCTGCCAGACTTACTCTGAAGGACAGGATGTGTTTCCTTAATCACATCTGGCAGACTTTTACTTTGAAGGACAGTTAGTGCTTTTTTAATCACATCTGCCAGACTTTTACCCTGAAGGACAGTTAGTGATTTTTTAATCACATCTGTGAGACTTTTACTCTGAAGGACAGGATGTGCTTTTTTAATCACGTCTGGCAGACTTTTACTTTGAAGGACCACTAGTGCTTTCTTAATCACATCTGGCAGACTTTTATGCTGAAGGACCCAAAGTGCTTTTTTAATCACATCTGGCAGACTTTTACTTTGAAAGACAGGATGTGCTTTCTTAATCACATCTGCCAGACTTACTCTGAAGGACAGGAAGTGCTTTTTTAATCACATCTGGCAGACTTACTGTGAAATACAAGAAGGGCTTTCTTATTTACATCTGGCATACTTTTACTCTGAAGGACAGGAAGTGCTTTCTTAATCATACCTGGCAGACTTTTACTCTGAAGGACAGGAAGTGCTTTCTTAATCACATCTGCCAGACTTTTACTCTGAAAAACAGGAAGTGCTTTCTTAATCACATCGAGCAGACTTTTACTTTGAAAGACAGGAAGTGCTTTCTTAATCACTCCTGCCAGACTTACTTTGAAGGACACAAAGTGCTTTTTAATCACATCTGGCAGACTTTTACTTTGAAAGACAGGATGTGCTTTCTTAATCATATCTGCCAGACGTACTCTGAAGGACAGGAAGTGCTTTTTTAATCACATCTGGCAGACTTTTACTCTGAAAGACAGGAAGTGCTTTCTTAATCACATCTGGCAGACTTTTACTCTGAAGGACAGGAAGTGCTTTCTTAATCACATCTGCCAGACTTTTACTCTGAAGGACAGGATGTGCTTCCTTAATCACATTTGGCAGACTTTTACTTTGAAAGACAGGAAGTGCTTTCTGAATCACTCCTGCCAGACTTACTCTGAAAGACACAAAGTGCTTTTTTGATCACACCTGGCAGACTTTTACTGTGAAAGACAAAAAGGGCTTTCTTAATCACATTTGGCAGACTCTTATTTTGAAAGACAGGAAGTGCTTTCTTAATCACATCGAGCAGACTTTTATTTTGAAAAACAGGAAGTGCTTTCTTAATCACATCTAGCAGACTTTTACTTAGAAGGACAGGAAGTGCTTTCCTAATCAAATCTGCCAGACTTACTCTGAAGGACAGGAAGTGCTTTCCTGATCACATTTGGCAGATTTTTACTTTGAAATACAGGAAGTGCTTTCCTTCATTGTCATTGTCGTTGTCACAGGGCGGTCCCTATCACGACCTCCTCCACAGCGTGCTGGGAGCGTACACCTGCTACAGACCTGACATCGGATACGTAAGCGTCACTCTCGTCTGTTGACACACACACACACACACACACACACACACACACACACCACACACACACACACACACACACACACACACACTCACGGTCAGTTTTGTGTGTGTGTGCAGGTGCAAGGAATGTCCTTCATCGCTGCCGTGCTCATCCTCAACCTGGAGGAGGCCGAGGCCTTCATCACCTTCGCCAACTTGCTGAATAAACCTTGTCAGATGGCCTTCTTCAGAGTGGACCACGAGCTGGTACGTAGCAGAACTCTACGCTTCGCTTTTCCACCAGGTGTCCTCCTTCCTACTCGTCAGAAGCAGTAGGAAGTCTGCACGTATCATAACGGAACAGCGGCCGCCATTCAAAGTGTTTTCCATCACCGCCAACGGACTATGTGTACTTACTTCATGACAGCACGTTACTAAACGTTACAACAGCAACAACATGGAAGAGAAACTACATGCAGCAGTGGAAACGTGGTTTTGTTTGGAGAATGTCCAAACATTCACACACACACTAAAAAATCATCTATTTATTATTATTATTATTCTTGTGTGAATGTCCAAACATTACATATAAGATTCTACACTAAAAAACGATGTATTATTATTATTATTATTATTATTGTTGTGTGAATGTCGAAACATTCACACATATAAGATTCTACACCAAAAAAAACCCATCTAGTATTATTATTATTGTGTGAATTTCCAAACATTTAATATAAGATTTTACACCAAAACAAATTAATTATTATTATTGTTATTATTATTATTATGTATTTATTATTACTATTATTATTGTGTGAATGTCCAAACATTCACATATAAGATACGTTGTTTTTTGGTGTAGTATCTTATATATGAATGTTTGGACATTCACACAATAATAATAATAATAATAATAAATACATGATTTTTTGGTGTAGAATCGTATATGTAATGTTTGGAAATTCACATAATGATAAATAATAAATAGATTTTTTTTTTGGTGTAGAATCTTATGTGTGTGAATGTTTGGACAGTCAAACAATTATCCATCCATCCATCCATTTTCTACCGCTTATTCCCTTTGGGGTCGCGGGGGCGCTGGAGCCTATCTCAGCTACAATCGGGCGGAAGGCGGGGTACACCCTGGACAAGTCGCCACCTCATCGCAGGGCCAACACAGATAGACAGACAACATTCACACTCACATTCACACACTAGGGCCAATTTAGTGTTGCCAATCAACTTATCCCCAGGTGCATGTCTTTGGAGGTGGGAGGAAGCCGGAGTACCCGGAGGGAACCCACGCAGTCACGGGGAGAACATGCGAACTCCACACAGAAAGACTACTCAGGACCTTTGTATTGTGAGGCAGACGCACTAACCCCTCTTCCACCGTGCTGCCCTCAAACAATTATAATAATATTAAATATCTTTTAGTGTAGAATCTTATATGTGAATGTTTGGACATTCACACAATAATAATAACAACAATAATAATAATTAATAGTTTTTTGGTGTAGAATCTTACATTTAATGTTTGGAAATTCAAACAATAATAATGTTTTTTTTGGTGGAGAATCTTATGTGTGAATGTTTTGACATTCACACAATAATAATAATATTAAATAAATGTTTTATTTTTGGTGTAGAATCTTATGTGTGAATGTTTGGACATTCACACAATAATAATAATAATACGTTGTTTTTTGGTGTCGTATTATTATTATTATTATTGTGCGATTGTCCAAACATTCACACATAAGATTCTACACCAAAAAAAACATTATTATTATTATTTTTATTATTATATATGTGAATGTTTGGACATTCACACACATAAGACTACACCAAAACACATATATCTATTATTATTATCATCATTATCATTATCATTATTATTATTATTATCATCATCATTGTTGTTATTATTATTATGTGTGAATGTCCAAACATTCACACATAAGATTCTACACCAAAAAACATATTTATTATTATTATTATTATTATTATTATCATCATTATTGTAGTTATTATTATTACAATAATAATAATAATATGTGTGAATGTCCAAACATTCACATATATAAGATTATACACCAAAAAAACATCCATCCATCCATTTTCTACCACTTATTCCCTTTGGGGTCGCGGGGGGCGCTGGAGCCTATCTCAGCTACAATCGGGCGGAAGGCGTTGTACACCCTGGACAAGTCGCCACCTCATCGCAGGGCCAACACAGATAGACAGACAACATTCACACTCACATTCACACACTAGGGCCAATTTAGTGTTGCCAATCAACTTATCCCCAGGTGCATGTCTTTGGAAGTGGGAGGAAGCCGGAGTACCCGGAGGGAACCCACGCAGTCACGGGGAGAACATGCAAACTCCACACAGAAAGATCCCGAGCCCGGGATTGAACCCAAGACTACTCAGGACCTTCGTATTGTGAGGCAGATGCACTAACCCCTCTTCCACCGTGCTGCCCCCAAAAAAACATATATGTATTAATCTTATTATTATTACAGGTATTATTATTGTGTGAATGTCCAAAAATTCACATATATAAGATTCTACACCAAAAAAACATATATTTATTAATCTTATTATTATTATTATTATTATTGTCCAAACATTCTCACACTCACACACACGCACACACACACAAAGTCGCTGACATAAATGTTGTTGTTTCAGATGTTGAAATATTTTGCCGTCTTCGAGGTGTTCTTCGAGGAGAACCTGCCTCGTCTCTTCAGCCACTTCCAGACCAACAAGTTGACCCCTGACCTCTACCTGATCGACTGGTGAGTGCAATCACTTTTTAATCGGAGACTTTCATAAAAAAAAATAATGTAAAAAAAACAAACAAAAAAAACATTCTCAGACCAATCACATACTTTCTGCTTCACAATAAAAGCGCACAATACGATCATGCTTTGAAAAGGTAAAAAAAACAACAATGTATTGGTTTTTAAAATTTCAAATATGAAAATGGCCCCTGCATGTTTTTATTCATCAGTGTGTGGCCCTCAGTGGAAAAAGTTTGGGCACCCCTGATATAAACCTTTGTTATTGCTGAAGTGACCGGTGGCGCCCCCTAGTGGTTGAAACTCTCAACTAATGCACAAAATATCAAATACAATGATGTCATTCTGACAAAAATGTCAACAATAAAAGTAGAAAATGGAATGACTGTAAATGTTAAATATATAAGTAAAACATATTCTAATAAGGCCAAAAATATTGAAATAACAGTGTTATAATGCCAAATAACATAAAAATACGTAATTATGACAAAAAATGTCACAATAAAAGTAGAAAATGGAATGACTCTAAATGTTAAATATATAAGTAAAAAATATTCTAATAATGCCAAAAATATTGAAATAACTGTTATAATGCCAAAAAACATAAAAAATGTCAATATGTAATTCTGACAAAAATGTCACAATAAAAGTTAAAAATGGAATGACAATAAATGTTAAATATATATATATATATATATATATATATATATATATATATATATATATATATATATACACACAATAAAAAATATTCTAATGATGCCAAAAATATTTAATTAAAAATGTAATAATGCCAAAAAAAATCTGAAAATGTAAATATGAAATTCTGACAATAATATCACAATAAAAGTAAAAAATGGAATGACTATGCATGTTAAATATATAGTAATAATATTCTAATAAAGCCAAAAGTATTGAAATAAAAATATAATAATGCCAAAAAACATTTAAAAAATGTGAATTTGAAATTCTGACAAACATGTCACAATAAAAATAAAACATGTAATGACAATAAATGTTAAATATATAAGTACAAATATTCTAATAAGGCCAAAAATATTGAATTATAAATGTAATAATGCCAAAAAATTTGAATATGAATTTCTGACAAAAATGTCACAATAAAAGTAAAAAATGTAATGACTATAAATGTTGGATATATAATTAATAATATTCTAATAAGGCCAAAAATATTGAAATACAATGTAATAGTGCCAAAAAACTTTTTTTTTTTTAAATTATGACAAAATATCACAGTGCAAGTAAAAAATGTCAATGTCAAATAGACAAAATGTAAAAATGTCCAAATGAAAATGTAACAATGGCAAGAAGAACAGAAGTAAAAGTTAAGTGTGAAAATGCAAGTCACAAATTCACGGACAAGAAATGTCCAAAATTCAAGTAAAATCAAATGTTTAAAATGTAATGAATAGAAATAAAAGTAATACGTTGAGTAAATACCGTTGTAATATTTCTCAATCATTACTGGCCCCTCAGATCTAATCACCTCGGAAATAAAGGTTGTTTTTTTTTCCTGATAAAAGTAGAAATAGGAGAGATTGGCAGAAAAGTTGTGACGTGTCTTCAAACCGTGTTGCAGGATCTTCACGCTGTACAGCAAGTCCCTCCCGCTGGACGTGGCGTGCCGCGTCTGGGACGTCTTCTGCCGGGACGGCGAGGAGAGCTTGTTCAGGACGGGTTTGGGCATCCTGCGACTGTTCGAGGACGTGCTGCTGCAGATGGACTTTATCCACATCGCCCAGTTCCTCAGCCGCCTGCCCGAAGACCTGCAGGCCCACACGCTCTTCGCCGCCATGGCCAGCACGCACATGATCAGCAGGAACCGCCGCTGGGCTCAGGTCAGCGTCGTCCATGTGCCGAAATCCATTAGGTTAAAGACAATACAATTAGCTAAAATGCTAGCATAAAACGTTAGCATGCTAATGTTATTATTTTAGCATTAGCACGTTAACACGGTGCCAGCTAGCATACTTCAAAGATGGCACAAAGTAGTGAAATTCATGATTATTTGGTTAAAAAGTACAACATTTGCTAAAATGCTAGCATAGGACATTAGCATGATAACATTATTATGGGAACGTTAGCAAGCTAACAGGGTAACAGCGAGCATACTTCTAAAATGGCACCAAGTATAGAAATCCATAATTGTTGGGTTAAAGAAAACACAATTAGCAAAAATGTTAGCATAAAACGTTATGTTAATGTTAGCATGCTAACAGGGTGTTAGCTAACATACTTCTAAAATGGCACCAAGTAAAGAAACCCATGATTGTTGGGTTAAATAACATACATTTAGCTAAAATGCTTGCACAAAATGTTATGTTAATGTTAGCTAACATACTTCTAAAACGGCACCAAGTAAAGACACCCACCATTGTTGGGTTAAAGAAAATAAAATTAGCTAAAATGCTAGCAAAAAAACGTTATGTTAATGTTAGCATGCTAACAGGGTGTTAGCTAGCATACTTCTAAAATGGCACCAAGTAAAGAAATCCATGATTGTTGGGTTAAAGAAAACACAATTAGCAAAAATGCTTGCACAAAACGTTACGTTAATTTTAGCATGCTAACAGGGTGTTAGCTACCATACTTCTAAAATCCACCATTGTTGGGTTAAAGAAAATAAAATGAGCTAAAATGCTAGCAAAAAACCGTTATGTTAATGTTAGCATGCTAACAGGGTGTTAGCTATCATACTTCTAAAATGGTACCAAGTAAAGAAACCCACCATTATTGAGTTAAAGTAAATAAAATGAGCTAAAATGCTAGCAAAAAAAAACTTTATGGTAATGTTAGCATGCTAGCAGGGTGTTAGCTACCATACATCTAAAATCCACCATTGTTGTGTTAAAGAAAATAAAATGAGCTAAAATGCTAGCAAAAAAATGTTATGTTAATGTTAGCATGCGAACAGGGAGCTAGCTAACATACTTCTAAAATGGCACCAAGTAAAGAAATCCATGATTGTTGGGTTAAAGAAAACACAATTAGCAAAAAACGCTTGCACAAAACGTTATGTTAATGTTAGCATGCTAACAGGGTGTTAGCTAACATACTTCTAAAGTCCACCATTGTTGGGTTAAAGAAAATAAAATAAGCTAAAATGCTAGCAAAAAAATGTTATGTTAATGTTAGCATGCTAACAGGGTGTTAGCTACCATACTTCTAAAATCCACCATTGTTGGGTTAAAGAAAATAAAATGAGCTAAAATGCTAGCAAAAAAACGTTATGTTAACGTTAGCATGCTAACAGGGTGTTAGCTAGCATACTTCTAAAATGGCACCAAGTAAAGAAATCCATGATTGTTGGGTTAAAGAAAACATAATTAGCAAAAATGCTTGCAAAAAACGTTACGTTAATTTTAGCTACCATACTTCTAAAATCCACCATTGTTGGGTTAAAGAAAATAAAATGAGCTAAAATGCTAGCAAAAAAACCCTTTATGGTTATGTTAGCATGCTAACAGGGTGTTAGCTAACATACTTCCAAAATCCACCATTGTTGGGTTAAAGAAAATAAAATGAGCTAAAATGCTAGCAAAAAAATGTTACGTTAATGTTAGCATGCTAACAGGGAGCTAGCTAACATACTTCTAAAATGGCAGCAAGTAAAGAAATCCATGATTGTTGGGTTAAAGAAAACACAATTAGCAAAAATGCTAGCACAAAACATTATGGTAATGTTAGCATGCTAACAGGGTGTTAGCTACCATACTTCTAAAATCCACCATTGTTGGGTTAAAGTAAATAAAATGAGCTAAATTGCTAGCAAAAAAAACTTTATGGTAATGTTAGCATGCTAGCAGGGTGTTAGCTAACATACTTCTAAAATCCACCATTGTTGGGTTAAAGAAAATAAAATGAGCCAAAATGCTAGCAAAAAAACGTTATGTTAATGTTAGCATGCTAACAGGGTGTTAGCTAGCATACTTCTAAAATGGCACCAAGTAAAGAAATCCACGATTGTTGGGTTAAAGAAAACACAATTAGCAAAAATGCTTGCACAAAACGTTACGTTAATTTTAGCATGCTAACAGGGTGTTAGCTACCATACTTCTAAAATCCACCATTGTTGGGTTAAAGAAAATAAAATGAGCTAAAATGCTAGCAAAAAAATGTTATGTTAATGTTAGCATGCTAACAGGGTGTTAGCTAACATACTTCTAAAGTCCACCATTGTTGGGTTAAAGAAAATAAAATGAGCTAAAATGCTAGCAAAAAAATGTTATGTTAATGTTAGCATGCTAACAGGGAGCTAGCTAACATCTAAAATGGCACCAAGTAAAGAAACCCATGATTGTTGGGTTAAATAACATACATTTAGCTAAAATGCTTGCACAAAATGTTATGTTAATGTTAGCTAACATACTTCTAAAATGGCACCAAGTAAAGAAACCCACCATTGTTGGGTTAAAGAAAATAAAATGAGCTAAAATGCTAGCAAAAAAAACGTTATGTTAATGTTAGCATGCTAACAGGGTGTTAGCTAGCATACTTCTAAAATGGCACCAAGTAAAGAAATCCATGATTGTTGGGTTAAAGAAAACACAATTAGCAAAAATGCTTGCACAAAGCGTTACGTTAATTTTAGCATGCTAACAGGGTGTTAGCTACCATACTTCTAAAATCCACCATTGTTGGGTTAAAGAAAATAAAATGAGCTAAAATGTTAGCAAAAAAACGTTATGTTAAAGTTAGCATGCTAACAGGGTGTTAGCTACCATACTTCTAAAATCCACCATTGTTGGGTTAATCAAATCAAATCAAATCAACTTTATTTATAAAGCACATTTATAATTTACCACAGGGGTAGCCAAAGAAAATAAAATGAGCTAAAATGCGCTAAAATGCTAGCAAAAAAAGTTATGTTAATGTTAGCATGCTAACAGGGTGTTAGCTACCATACTTCTAAAATCCACCATTGTTGGGTTAAAGAAAATAAAATGAGCTAAAATGCTAGCAAAAAAATGTTATGTTAATGTTAGCATGCTAGCAGGGAGCTAGCTAACATACTTCTCAAATGGCACCAAGTAAAGAAACCCATTATTGTTGGGTTAAATAACATACATTTAGCTAAAATGCTTGCATAAAATGTTATGTTAATGTTAGCTAACATACTTCTAAAATGGCACCAAGTAAAGAAACCCACCATTGTTGGGTTAAAGAAAATAAAATGAGCTAAAATGCAAGCAAAAAAACCCTTTATGGTTATGTTAGCATGCTAACAGGGTGTTAGCTAACATACTTCCAAAATCCACCATTGTTGGGTTAAAGAAAATAAAATGAGCTAAAATGCTAGCAAAAAAATGTTACGTTAATGTTAGCATGCTAACAGGGAGCTAGCTAACATACTTCTAAAATCCACCATTGTTGGGTTAAAGAAAATAAAATGAGCTAAAATGCTAGCAAAAAAACGTTATGTTAATGTTAGCATGCTAACAGGGTGTTAGCTAGCATACGTCTAAAATGGCACCAAGTAAAGAAATCCATGATTGTTGGGTTAAAGAAAACACAATTAGCAAAAATGCTTGCACAATGCGTTACGTTAATTTTAGCATGCTAACAGGGTGTTAGCTACCATACTTCTAAAATCCACCATTGTTGGGTTAAAGAAAATAAAATGAGCTAAAATGCTAGCAAAAAAAACTTTATGGTAATGTTAGCATGCTAACAGGGTGTTAGCTAGCATACTTCTAAAATGGCACCAAGTAAAGAAATCCATGATTGTTGGGTTAAAGAAAACACAATTAGCAAAAATACTTGCACAAAACGTTACGTTAATTTTAGCATGCCAACAGGGTGTTGGCTACCATACTTCTAAAATCCACCATTGTTGGGTTAAAGAAAATAAAATGAACTAAAAAGCTAGCAAAAAAACGTTATGTTAATGTTAGCATGCTAACAGGGTGTTAGCTAGCATACTTCTAAAATCCACCATTGTTGGGTTAAAGAAAATAAAATTAGCTAAAATGCTAGCAAAAAAAACGTTAGCATTTTATGGTTGTCTCTCTCTGCTTTCGGCAGGTCTTTTCTTCGCCGCCGCCGAGGAACCGGAGCAAAGACGGCGAGAAGAACGGGAGCCCCGCCCTGAGAAGCTGAACGCGGCAGGAAGTGGTGGCGCGACGTCCTTCCTCCCGGTGGGTCACGGACCTTCTTTGTGGTGCTCAGACATTCTTTTTTTCCTTAGCGTCCGCTAGCTGCAGCTCAGCCAGGACAGGAGGAAGGTTGCAAAGCAGCATTATGACTAACATGTGATTGTACAGCTGTGCTCTTTTCTTACCAGGGTGGCCAGCAAACATGTCAATAAAAGGTCAGCAAAGTGACGGGTCAACTAACAAAATGTCTTGTTACTAACCTCATGCTTTTATTTCTTATTTCTCCTTCCTGTCGTGCGCTCTCCCCACTGCTGTGCACAGCCGCCACCACTAGAGGGCGACCAAGTCAACGTTTGGACTTTTTGAACTTTTAAGGGACATTTTTTAAGGATGAAGGTCATCATGCAGCTCCATAGAGGCAAGTAATAGATTACAGTTACTTTTGTAACAGTATTGTTTACCTTGGAGTGTGCCGACCTTTCACTTCCTGTCCGTGCCGGGCGGTCATTTTTCAAAATAAAAGCGTCCGCGGCGTCTGAACGTGTCCTTATGGTGGGCGTGTGGGCGTGCGTCTCCACGGCGACGGGAGAGCTGAGGTATTTTGCCTCCGACCGAGTATTTGGCAAGCAGTCTGGGGTCTTTCCTGTGGGGGCGGAGCCGGAGGGGAAGTGGAAGTCTGTTGTTGCCCCGGGGGCCTCTGGGATAGCACAGCGGGGGGTGGGGTGGGGGGGTTTCACACAAAAAACACCAGCAGTGATTTTTTAAATTAGCTTAGCCTCACTCTTTTTAACTTGATCAGTTATTGTTCACTCAAAGGTTGTTTAATCAATCATTTGTATTACTTTACTTACTTTTCATATTTTTAACATTGATTTTACTTTTATTATGGACCATTTTTGTCCTTAAAATTTGTAACTTGGACTTCTAGCATTTAGCATAGCATTATTGTTTTTTTGGATCTTCTTGGCATTCGTACATTTGTATTTGTTTTTACATGATATTTTTTTATATTTATTTTTGTATTACATGAATAAGTTATTTTTGGTATTTTAAACATATTGCATTATTTGTATTTTACATTTTTTTATAAATATTACATAATTTGTATTTTTTTTAATGTTTTTGGCATTAAATTAGTTTTATTGTAACAGTTATGGAATTACTAGAATTATTTGTACTTTTTATAAACATCAATTGTCATTACATTATTTTCCGTTTTAATGTAAATAATTTTTTTTTATACTTTATTTGTATTTTTATTGACTTATTAACGTCAATAACTTGTATTTTTACGTTAACTTAAGTTTTACATATTTATTATTGATCTTTTATGCATTAACATATTTTCTCTATTTTTGACATTTAAATTTTTAACATTTATTTTGACATTTTTATTTTTGTTAATTTTGTTACAATTTTATTTGAGCATTTTTCGCATAATTAATTGACTTTTTACTAACATTTATTGTCTTTACATTTTGTACTTTTATTGTGGAATTATTTAGCACGATTAATTATATTTGTTTTTTGCATTAGTAAATCATTTGTGGTATTTTTAGCATATTGTATTATTTGTACATTTTAATTTTTATAAATAATATTACATAATTGTTTTTTATATATATATATGGCATGGTTATAGTAGTTTTATGTGACCATTTATGGCATTATTAGAATTATTTGTACTTTTTATTTTGAACATATATTGTCAGTACATATTTTAGTTATATTTTGACATTATTGGCAAACTTTTTGGGGGTAATTCTTTGCGTTATTCAACTTTTTGGGCAATACTACATCTTTTTTTTGGCATATTTGACTATTAAATATTTGTATTTTAATCTTGACATTTTTGGTGTAGTTACATCATTTTATTTGACATTTGTAGCATTAGTAAATATTTATTTGTATTTTTAGCTAATTACATTATTTGTACTTTTATTTTGTATGAAGTCAATACTAAATTTGTATTTGTATTTGTATTAAGTCAATACTAAATAATTTGTATTTTTGTATAAAGTCAATACTAAATAATTTGTATTTTTGCATAAAGTCAATACTAATTTTTTTTCTGTATAAGGTCAGTACTAAATCCATCCATCAAACCATTTTCTACCGTTTATTCCCTTTGGGGTCGCGGGGGGCGCTGGAGCCTATCTCAGCTACAATCGGGCGGAAGGCGGGGTACACCCTGGACAAGTCGCCACCTCATCACAGGGCCAACACAGATAGATAGACAACATTCACACTCGCATTCACACACTAGGGCCAATTTAGTGTTGCCAATCAACCTATCCCCAGGTGCATGTCTTTGGAGGTGGGAGGAAGCCGGAGTACCCGGAGGGAACCCACGCAGTCACGGGGAGGACATGCAAACTCCACACAGAAAGATCCCGAGCCCGGGATTGAACCCAAGACTACTCAGGACCTTCGTATTGTGAGGCAGATGCACTAACCCCTCTTCCACCGTTCTGCCCCAGTACTAAATCATTTTTATTTTTCTATTAGGTCAATAATAAATTGAATTTTTGTATAAAGTCAATACTAAATTACTTGTATTTTTTTATAAAGTCAAAATACTAAATAATTGTTATTTTTGTATTAAGTCAATACTAAATAATTTGTATTTTTGTATTAAGTCAATACTAAATCATTTTTATTTTGCATGAAGTCAATGCTAAATAATTTGTATTTTTGTATAAAGTCAATTCTAAATTTGTATTTTTGTATTAAGTCAATACTAAATAATTTGTATTTGTGTTAATACAAAATCATTTTGTATTTAATACTAAATAATTTTTATTTTTGTATTGAGTCAATACTAAATAATTTGTATTTTTGTATAAAGTCCATACTAAATAACTTTTATTTTTGTATTAAGTCAATACTAAATAATTTTTGTTTTTGTATAAAGTCAATACTAAATAATTTGTATTTTTGTATAAAGTCAATACTAAATAATTTGTATAAAGTCATTACTAAATAATTTGTATAATGTCAATACTAAATTTGTATTTTTGTATAAAGTTAATACTAAATAAGTTGTGTTTTTGTATAAAGTCAATACTAAATAATTTGTATTTTTGTACAAAGTCAATACTAAATAATTTGTATTTTTGTATTAAGTCAATACTAAATATGTATTTTTGTATGAAGTCAATACTAAATTATTTGTGTTTTTTTTTAATGAAGTCAGTACTAAATAATTGGTATTTTTTTTATAAAGTCAATACTAAATAAATTTTGTATTAAGTCAATACTAAATAATTTTTATTAAGTCAATACTAAATAATTTGTATTTGTGTTAATACAAAATAATGTTGTATTTAATACTGAACAATTTTTATTTTTGTATTGAGTCAAAACTAAATTGGTATTTTTGTATAAAGTCCATACTAAATAACTTTTATTTTTGTATTAAGTCAATACTAAATAATTTTTGTTTTTGTATAAAGTCAATACTAAATAATTTGTATTTTTGTATAAAGTCAATACTAAATAATTTGTATAAAGTCAATACTAAATAATTTTTGTTTTTGTATAAAGTCAATACTAAATAATTTGTATTTTTGTATAAAGTCAATACTAAATAATTTGTATAAAGTCAATACTAAATAATTTGTATAAAGTCAATACTAAATTTGTATTTTTGTATAAAGTCAGTACTAAATAATTTATATTTTTGTATTAAGTCAATCCTAAATAATTTGTATTTTTGTGTTAATACAAAATAATTTTGTATTTAATACTAAATAATTTGTATTTTTGTATAAAGTTAATACAAAATAATTTTGTATATAATACAAAAATACAAATTATTTAGTAAGTCAATACTAAATAATTTGTATTTTTGTATAAAGTCAATACTAAATAATTTGTAGTTTTGTATAAAGTCAATACTAAATAAGTTGTATTTTTGTATAAAGTTAATACAAAATAATTTTGTATATAATACAAAAATACAAATTATTTAGTAAGTCAATACTAAATAATTTCTATTTTTGTATAAAGTCAATACTAAATCATTTGTATTTTTGTATAAATTCAATATTAAATAATTTTGTATTTTTGTATTAAATCAATACTAAATCATTTGTATTTTTGTATTAAGTCATTACACCCTTGACTTTCATTTTGAAATGTTTGGCATAAAAACCTACTTTGGGCCGTATTACATCATTTATTGTTGTCGTGTGACATGATGAAACGTTTGATTGTGACATGTGTGGAAGGTCACATGACCGAGACATGGAAACATTTCATAAAGACGTACGTTGTGAACGCCATGTCAACGTGGCGTTTATATTTTAGCGTTGGCATGCTTGTGACCGAGAGGAGTTAACGAGGTGTCACGTGGTCGCTGGCCTTTGGCGCTGGTGGGGGGGGGGGGGGGGGCAGCAATTAGATGCGTGCTTGTAAAAAGCATATTCATATGGGGGGGCACTACGTGTCTTTTGTAGGAGGAACTCGTCATGTGACCTAATGAGCGCTCGGTGGGAAAGTCCTCCCTCGGCCGTCTTTGCTGCACCTGCGTGGCCACGCGCGCGCGCACACACACACACACACACACACACACACACACACACACACACACACACACACACACACACACACACACACAGGGTTCCCCCCGCACCCCCTCAGTGTTTGTATTGAAGGCAGGAAGCAAGCGAGTGTTTAATTACCATAAAATGGCGGCAGAATGGCGGCATAGAGCTGATTGAGGTGAGCGGCGAGGGCCCAGTGCTCAATTGGGTCATTGATGTGATTGTTTGACGGGCGGAGGCCGCGGGAGCAAGCAAAGTTCAAAAATCCTCTCGGCTCCATCGACAAGTTTGTCACAGAATCTGTTGGCGGCGCCTGTCAGGAGCCATTAGCGGCCATGAAAGGGCGGGCCATCAAAGGCAGCACATTTAATGACAATTTGCAGGCCTTTGTTCCCACCTTCAGCGCCCATGATCTCATTACAAGGGTGAGCAGTTCGCACTCTCCCCGATCGCTCGCCTTCCCCGACGCTCCTTTGCCGTCTTCGCCCGCGTCGGCGTCGGCGCCAACGTCGTCAACGACGTTCTAGCTCGTCGGGGGGAGGTGGGGCCAGGGGGGGATCTCGCCGGCTCATTAATTGGGAGGCGCGGCGCCCTTTGACCCCAATGATGCGGGGTGACGGGGCAAACGATTGGCTCGAACGTGCCACCGGCGGTGGAACAAAACACCTTTTTTATTCCTCTTTTCTTCGCACTCGCACGCTCGTGTGCGCCAAGACGCTTTGTCGCGCTCGGCATCTTTCCTTCAGGCGGATAAAAACTGACTGAAATGAAAATCTCTTTACCAAGAGTGACCTGGCCAAGATGGCCGCAGAAAAACACACTACATTAAAAACAGCAGCACAGGCCACAACTAAAAAGTAAATGACTTGCATACATTAACATAAAAACTTAATAAAATATTTAATTAAAAACAAGTACAATAAGAACAGTTTCACAATCTTTTAAAATGGCCTGAAATTCCCCCAAAGTGATGAGTTCAGGTAACATAAAAACATGTGAAAGGTCAAAACAATGTATAAAATATCTCAGTAAAAACAATTACAATGTCTAATAGAAACAACTTATTGATCCTTTAAAATGTGATGAGTTCAGGTAACAAAAACATGTGAAAGGTCAAAACAATGTATAAAATATTCCAGTAAAAACAACTTAAAAACCAGTATATTGTCCAATAAAAACAACTTCTGGATCATTTAAAATGGCCTGAAATTCCCCCAACGTGATGAGTTCAGGTAACAAAAAAACATGTGAAAGGTCAGAACAATGTATAAACTATTTCAGTAAAAACAACTTAAAAACAAGTACAGTGCCCATAAGAAATAGTTTCTCGATCCTTTAAAATGGCCTGAAATTCCCTCAAAGTGATGAGTTCAGGTAACATAAAAACATGTGAAAGGTCAAAACAATGTATAAAATATCTCAGTAAAAACAAGTACAATATCTAATAGAAACAACTTCTTGATCCTTTAAAATGTGCTGAAATTCCCCCCAAAGTGATGAGTTCAGGTAACATAAAAACATGTGAAAGGTCAAAACAATGTATAAAATATTCCAGTAAAAACAACTTAAAAACCAGTATATTGTCCAATAAAAACAACTTCTGGATCATTTAAAATGGCCTGAAATTCCCCCAAAGTGATGAGTTCAGGTAACAAAAAAACATATGAAAGGTCAGAACAATGTATAAACTATTTCAGTAAAAACAACTTAAAAACAAGTACAGTGTCCATAAGAAATAGTTTCTCGATCTTTTAAAATGGCCTGAAATTCCCTCAAAGTGATGAGTTCAGGTAACATAAAAACATGTGAAAGGTCAAAACAATGTATAAAATATCTCAGTAAAAACAAGTACAATATCTAATAGAAACAACTTCTTGATCCTTTAAAATGTGCTGAAATTCCCCCCAAAGTGATGAGTTCAGGTAACATAAAAACATGTGAAAGGTCAAAACAATGTATAAAATATTCCAGTAAAAACAACTTAAAAACCAGTATATTGTCCAATAAAAACAACTTCTGGATCATTTAAAATGGCCTGAAATTCCCCCAACGTGATGAGTTCAGGTAACAAAAAAACATGTGAAAGGTCAGAACAATGTATAAACTATTTCAGTAAAAACAACTTAAAAACAAGTACAGTGCCCATAAGAAATAGTTTCTCGATCCTTTAAAATGGCCTGAAATTCCCTCAAAGTGATGAGTTCAGGTAACATAAAAACATGTGAAAGGTCAAAACAATGTATAAAATATCTCAGTAAAAACAAGTACAATATCTAATAGAAACAACTTCTTGATCCTTTAAAATGTGCTGAAATTCCCCCCAAAGTGATGAGTTCAGGTAACATAAAAACATGTGAAAGGTCAAAACAATGTATAAAATATTCCAGTAAAAACAATTTAAAAACCCGTATATTGTCCAATAGAAACAACTTCTGGATCCTTTAAAATGGCCTGAAATTCCCCCAAAGTGATGAGTTCAGGTAAGATAAAAACACATGAAAGGTCAGAACAATGTATAAAATGTTTCAGTAAAAACAACTTAAAAACAAGTACAGTGCTTGATAGAAAGAACTTCTCGATCCTTTAAAATGGCCTGAAATTAATCCAAAGTGATGAGTTCAGGTAACATAAAAACATGTGAAAGGTCAGAACAATGTATAAAATATTTCAATAAAATAACTTAAAAACAAGTACAGTGCCCATAAGAAATAGTTTCTCTGTCCTTTAGAATGGCCTGAAATTCCCCCAAAGTGATGAGTTCAGGTAAGATAAAAACATGTGAAAGGTCAGAACAATATATAAAATAATTAAGTAAAAACAACTTTATAACAAGTACAGTAGCCACAAGAAATGGTTTCTCGATCCTTTAAAATGGCCTGAAATTCCCCCAAGGTAACATAAAAACATGTGTAAGGTCAAAACGATGTATAAACTATTTCAGTAAAAACAACTTAAAACAAGTACAGTATCCATAAGAAATAGTTTCTCGATCTTTTAAAATGGCCTGAAATTCCCCCAAAGTGATGAGTTCAGGTAAGATAAAAACATGTAAAAGGTCAGAACAATGTATAAAATATTTCAGTAAACACAACTTTATAACAAGTACAGTGCCCATAAGAAATAGTTTCTCGATCCTTTAAAATGGCCTGAAATTCCCCCAAAGTGATGAGTTCAGGTAACATAAAAACATGTGAAAGGTCAAAACAATGTATAAATATTTCAGTAAAAACAACTTAAAAACAAGTACAATGTCTAATAGAAACAACTTCTCGATCCTTTAAAATGGCCTGAAATTCCCCCAAAGTGATGAGTTCAGGTAAGATAAAAACATGTGAAAGGTCAGAACAATATATAAAATAATTCAGTAAAAACAACTTATAAACAAGTACAATGCTTGATAGAAAGAACTTCTTGATCCTTTCAAATGGCCTGAAATTCCCCCAAGGTAACATAAAAACATGTGTAAGGTCAAAACAATGTATAAACTATTTCAGTAAAAACAACTTCAAAACAAGTACAGTGTCCATAAGAAATAGTTTCTTGATCTTTTAAAATGGCCTGAAATTCCCCCAAAGTGATGAGTTCAGGTAACATAAAGACATGTAATAGGTCAGAACAATATATCAAATGTTTCAGTAAAAACAACTTAAAAACAAGTACAGTGCTTGATAGAAAGAACTTTTCGATCCTTTAAAATGGCTTGAAATTCCCCCAAAGTGATGAGTTCAGGTAACATAAAAACATGTGTATGGTAAAAACAATGTATAAACTATTTCAGTAAAAACAACTTCAAAACAAGTACAATGCCCATAAGAATTAGTTTTTCGATCCTTTAAAATGGCTTGAAATTCCCTCAAAGTGATGAGTTCAGGTAACACAAAAACATGTAATAGGTCAGAACAATGTATACAATCTTTCAGTAAAAACAACTTAAAAACAAGTACAGTGCCCATAAGAAATAGTTTCTCAATCCTTTAAAATGGCTTCAAATCCCCCCAAAGTGATGAGTTCAGGTAACATAAAAACATGTGAAAGGTCAGAACAATGTATAAAATATTTCAGTAAAAACAAGTACAGTGCTTGATAGAAACAACTTCTCGATCCTTTAAAATGGCCTGAAATTCCCCCAAAGTGATGAGTTCAGGTAACATAAAAACATGTAATAGGTCAGAACAATGTATAAAATGTTTCAGTAAAAACAACTTAAAAACAAGTACAGTGCTTGATAGAAAGAACTTTTCGATCCTTTAAAATGGCCTGAAATTCCCCCAAAGTAAGATAAAAACATGTGTAAGGTCAAAACAATGTATAAACTATTTCAGTAAAAACAACTTAAAAACAAGTACAGTGCCCATAAGAAATAGTTTCTTGATCTTTTAAAATGGCCTGAAATTCCCCCAAAGTGATGAGTTCAGGCAACATGAAAACATGTGAAAGGTCAGAACAATGTATAAAATGTTTCAGTAAAAACAAGTACAGTGCCCATAAGAAATAGTTTCTTGATCCTTTAAAATGGCCTGAAATTCCCCCAAAGTGATAAGTTCAGGCAACATAAAAACATGTGAAAGGTCAGAACAATGTATATAATATTTCAGTAAAACAACTTAAAAACAAGTACAATGCCCAATAAGAACAGTTTCTCGATTTACTCTAAAGTTAGCATGCTAACAGTTAGCTTTGTCAAGTAACAGAATATTTGAATCTGAGGTGTTTACCTGCAACATTAACTAAAAAGTTAGCATGCTAATAGCTAGCTTTGTCAAGTAACTTCTTCTAAAACGAGTCGAACATTTTGAACGTGAAATGTTTGGAATGGGATGAAAAGAATAATTTGCTGACGTGACAAATTGTGCAAACTTCAAAAGGCTCGTTTGGAATAAACATTCACCAGAAAAGTTACTTTTGCTTAATCGATCAACTTTAATTAGTGAATGAATGACATCATCGATGATCCTTTGATGACACTTTATATGCACTAGTGAAGTAAATATAACACAATAAACACCTTCAATTTGTTTGACCTCAAACTTTGTTTCCATGTTAGCGTGCGTGTGTGTGTGTGTGTGTGTGTGTGTGTGTGTGTGTGTGTGTGTGTGCAGGTCATTAGTGAGTTGTGAGTGCGTGGGAGACGCACGCCATGGCGCTCTCACGTGGCCCCGCCTCCTCCTTCGCCGCCTGCAAACTTTCTCTGCTTTCCGCGGCGCTACAAAAGCTAGCAGCGTGCTAACTTTGCCGGGAAAGAGGCGGCCTCCGTCCCGTTGGACGTCCTTGAGCGGCGCGGCGAGTCGTGGGAACGTGTCGTTTTCCCGATGACGAGGCTGACGGCGGAATGACGAAAGTTGAAATGATATGATTCCGCTGGCGTGCGGCGAGGCGTAAAACAGGCTCCTTGTGCTGCGCCGCCGTTTCTGTACCCCGTGAACCCTGAAATAATGAGCCTTCCTTGTTCATTAGCGTCCCCCACACCCCCCCCCAGCCCGCCCTGCTCGGCCGTGACACATGACGGCGAGGACAATTGACCTTGTGTGTGCCCTTCCTCACCAGCGAGCGCTAACTTCGCCATTCAGCCAATTAGCCGCCATGTGTCTCGTTATTAAGCTGCGTGTCTCCCGAGCGGCGACAAGACATGGCCTAATCGCCCCCTTTCCCCCCCAAGTTCACATCCACAACAAGGGGGGGCGTAACGAAGCGAAAGTGACGAGTACGCCAGCTAAGCTAACTGTTAGCGAGGAAAGGTCACAAAAAGTTGACGATGCTATGCTAACACGTTAGCGCTCCCGGAAAAAAGGGACTAGGTAAAAAAAACACAAAGCAGAAAAAAAGGAGCGTAGTTTACATGCTAAAAGAATAAGAGCAGAGTTCTTCTTCTGCGCCCAGGAGGAGAGGAGCGGCAGATCAAACTTTGTCATGGGACCACTCAGCAGCCTCCAAGATGTTAAGTTCAAGTTAAGTTAAAGTACCAATGATTGTCACACACACACACGCTAGGTGTGGTGAAATGTGTCCTCTGCATTTGACCCATCCCCTTGTTCACCCCCTGGGAGGTGAGGGGAGCAGTGAGCAGCAGCGGTGGCCACGCCCGGGAATAATTTTTTGTGATTTAACCCCCAATTCCAACCCTTGATGCTGAGTGCCAAGCAGGGAGGTAATGGCTCCCATTTTTATAGTCTTTGGTATGACTCTGCCGGGGTTTGAACTCACGACCTACCCATCTCAGGGCGGACACTCTAACCACTAGGCCACTGAGTAGGTTCGGTAGGTGGGTGGGGGGGGCGCAGCTAACTTGCAGCGACTTACTTGCGCCATGTTGGAAGTTTCTTACCAGTCTCTTATTTTGAAACTTCCTGTCTACATTCTCGACTTTATGTTACAATTTTATTTCAACATTTCTTGCATTGGACCCATTTTTACTTTTATCTTTAACATTTAGTGTCAGTATTTTTTCTACTTTGAGACATTTTTGGCATAATTACTTCATTTAAAAAAAATATTTGTGGCATCAGTGAATTATTTTATTTATTGTTATATATCGTCAATATTACATATTTTTATTTTTAATGTTTTGGCATTATTAATTTAGTTTTAGCATTTATGGCATTACTAGAATCATATCTACTTTATATTTTGACATTCATTGTCGCTACGTATTTTACTTTTATTTTTTTTGCTTTATTAGAGAAATGTTTACTTTTATCTAAAACATTTATTGTGATTATATTTTCTACTTTAAATTCTGGCGTAATTACATAATTATTTTTTGATTTTTGTGGTATTAGTGAATTTTTTTGGTATTTTTTGCATTTGTACTTGTATTGTTGTATATCGTCAATATTTCATTATATTTTTGATGTATTTGGTACTATTACATTTTTTTTTAATGTTATTGGCGTTATTCATTTAGTTTGAACATTTATGGCATTATTAGAATTATTTCTACTTTATATTTTGACATTTATTGTCGTTAAATATTTGACTTATTTTGAAATGTTTTAGCATTATGACATATTTTTGGCATGATTACTTAATCAAACTTTTTTTGATTTTTATGACATTGTTACAATTTTATTTAAAAATGTTTTCATTATGAGACAAATTTTTATTTCTATATTTAACATTTATTGTCAATATATTTTCTACTTTTATTTCTGATGTAATTACATATATATTACATTTTTGTGGTGTTAGTGGATTATTTTTATTTTTAGCGTATTGCATTATTTGTACTTTTATTGTTATATATAGTAATTATTTCATCATTTTATTTTTGATATATTTGGCACTATTACATGTTTTTATTTTAAATGCTGTTGGCATTATTAATTTAGTTTGAACATTTATGGCATCATTAGAATGATTTCTACTTTATATTTTGACATTTATTGTCCTTACATATTTGACTTTTATTTATAATTTTTTTTAGCATTATGAAATGTTTGGCATGATTACATCCATCCATCCATCTTCTTCCGCTTATCCGAGGTCGGGTCGCGGGGGCAGCAGCCTAAGCAGGGAAGCCCAGACTTCCCTCTCCCCAGCCACTTCGTCCAGCTCTTCCTGTGGGACCCCGAGGCGTTCCCAGGCCAGCCGGGAGACATAGTCTTCCCAACGTGTCCTGGGTCTTCCCCGCGGCCTCCTACCGGTCGGACGTGCCCTAAACACATACATAAGATTACGTATGTAAACACATACATAAGATTATGTATAGATCAGATTACATAACACAACTTTTTTTGATGTTAATGAAATTGTTATAATTTTATTTGAACATTTATTTGCATTAATAGACTATTTTTTACTTTTATCTCAAACATTCATTGTGAATATATTTTCTACTTTTAATTCTGGTGTAATTACATAATTTAATTTATTTTTGTGGTATTAGTGAATTATTTTTGGTATTTTTAGCACATTGCATTATTTGTACTTTTATTGTTTTGTATATATATATATATATATATATATATATATATATATATGTATATATATATATAGTCAATATTTCATCATTTTATTTTTGATATATTTGGTACTATTACATATTTTTATATTAAATGTTATTGGCATTATTAATTTAGTTTGAATATTTATGGCATTATTAATTTAGTTTTAACATTTATGGCATTATTAAAATTATTTCTACTTTATATTTTGACATTTGTCGTTACATATTTGACTTTTATTTTGACATTTCTTTTAGCATTATGACATATTTTTGGCATGATTACATAATCAAACTTTTTTTGATGTTTATGACATTGTTATAATTGTATTTAAAAAAAATTTGCATTATGAGACAAATTTTTACTTTTATCTTTCACATTTATTGTCAATATATTTTCTACTATTATTTCTGACGTAATTACATAATTGTATAACGTTTTTGTGGTATTAGTGAATTATTTTTGGTATTTTTAGCACATTGCATTATTTGTACTTTTATTGTTATATATATATGTATATATATATATATAGTCAATATTTCACCAATTTATGTTTGATATATTTGGCACTATTACATATTTTTATTTTAAATGTTATTGGCATTATTAATTTAGTTTGAACATTTATGGCATTATTAAAATTATTTCTACTTTATATTTTTACATTTATTGTCGTTACATATTTGACTTTTAATTTGACATTTTTTAGCATTATGACATTTTTGGCATGATTACATAAACTTTTTTTTATGTTTATGACATTGTTACAATTTTATTTGAACATTTTTTCATTATGAGACAAATTTTTACTTTTATCTTTCACATTTATCGTCAATATATTTTCTACTTTTAATTCTGACATAATTACATAATTGTATTTAATTTTTGTGGTATTAGTAAATTATTTTTATTTTTAACATATTGCATTATTTGTACTTTTATTGTTATATATATAGTCAATATTTCATCATTTTATTTTTGATATATTTGGCACTATTGCATATTTTAATTTTAAATGTTATTGGCATTATTAATTTAGTTTGAACATTTATGGCATTATTAGAATTATTTCTACTTTATATTTTGACATTTATTGTCATTACATATTTGACTTTTATTCTGATTTTTTTTTTAGCATTATGACATTTTTGGCATGATTACAGAACACAACTTTTTTTTAATGTTTATGACATAGTTACCATTTTATTTGACCATTTATTTGCATTAATAGACTAATTTTTACTTTTATCTACAACATTTATTGTCAATATATTTTCTACTTTTAATTCTGGTGTGATTACATAATTATTTTTTTGTGGAATTAGTGAATTATTTTTGGTATTTTTAGCACATTGCATTATTTGTACTTTTATTGTTATATATAGTCAATATTTCATCATTTTATTTTTGATATATTTGGTACTATTGCATATTTTAATTTTAAATGTTATTGGCATTATTAATTTAGTTTGAATATTTATGGCATTATTAGAATTATTTCTATGTTATATTTTGACATTTATTGTTGTTAATTATTTGACTTTAATTTTGACATAATTTAGCATTATGACATATTTTTGGCATGATTACATAAAAACAAATTTTTTGATGTTTATGACATTGTTACAATTTTATTTGAATTTTTTTTGCATTATTACATTTTTTTTTACTTTTATCTAAAACATTTATTGTCAATATATTTTCTACTTTGAATTATGGTGTAATTATGTAATTTTATTAGATTTTTGTGGTATTCGAGAATTATTTTTGGTATTTTTAGCATATTGCATTATTTGTACTTTTACTGTTGTATATAGTCAATATTTCATCATTTTATTTTTGATGTATTTGGTATTAGATATTCAAATTTTAAATGTTATTGGCATCATTAATTTAGTTTAATTTTTTTACATTCACGTCATCAAACTATTTTATTTGAATATTTATGACATTAGAATTATTTTTACTTTGTATTTTTAACAAACATTGTCATTACATATTTGACTTTTATTTTGACATTTTTGGCATTGAAACATTAACGTTTGGGTAATTTTCGCGTCGTCAATTAATTTTTATTTTTATGTTTGTCAAATTTGACATGAAATATTTCACTTAACAGTTGACATTTGTGTAATATTCCCTAATTGTGACGTTTGTAAAGAAATATTCCAAGAATAAGTTTGATGTCAAAGAGTCGTTAAGAAAAAAAGTCGGGTTTCAAAACAAAAGCATGTTTATTTGCACTGTAACATTACAGTCACATTCTCAGCTGCTACCTTTTTACCATCAACTTTACAATTCTTTTATTTTGAAAATCAGGTCCAAATGGTCTCGTATGTGACGTTGATTGTTTCAACACTTTTAACGACGTCGGCGTCAAAATAAAAGCCCCGCCGCCGCGTTGGCAGGTTTGGCGGCGACGTCGAGCGGGAAGTGACTCGGCGACCCTTGACCCCTCAGACACGCGCGCGTTTCTTCCTGCCTGCTTGGCCACCTGACCTCTGAGCCGAGAGCTGATTGGCCGAGGTCACATGCTAACGTGTTAGCAGTGGCGTGCTAACGTGGGAAATGAATGATTAGATTTGCTTTGTCAGCCAAACACAAAGCTAAGCTCGCGTAGCATTAGCTCGCCAAGCGATGGCGCCACAAAGATGGCGGCAGGCGCGCGAAAGCGGACACGTACGGTGGCGCTGCGCCGTGACCCCGGCTAACGCTGAACAAGATCCCCGCTGGCAGCGCGGCGCAGCTTCCCACTGCGAGGGGGCGGGGGGGTCAGAGGCGGCGGCGCCGCAGGACGCTAATCCGGCGGGCGAGGAAAGAGACAATTAGTGAGCTTTGCTGCACTCCAGCGCTCTGAGCCGCTCCCGCAGAGCACTGACGCTCACCTTCAGCAGGCCCCGCCCTCTTCCTTGGGGACGCTCGGTGGGCGGGGCTTCTCAAAATAATTGACAGGCGCTCGCTACTCGGAAACATTTACTTGAGCAAGTGTACTTCCTGAGTGTGGGAATCAAACACTTACTGTCATTCTACACAGAAATAAGTGTACTTGTACACTCTTAATTGCAACTACTATCTAGCTCCTCCCCCTCAAGTGTAACACACTCAAATACTATACGAGTACATACTCTGGTGTAACACACTGACACACTAAAAGTGTAAGTACTCACGTGTAACGCACTAAAAATACTAAAAGTGTAAGTACTCACGTGTAACACACTAATACACTAACAAATAGGTACTCACATTTAACAACTAATACTCTAAAATACTATATGTGTAAGTACTCAAGTGTAACACACTGATACTCTAAAATTCTATAAGTGTAAGTACTCAAGCGTAACACACTAATACACTAGCAAATAGGTATTCAAATTTAACGACTAATACTCTAAAATACTATATGTGTAAGTACTCAAGTGTAACACACTAATACTCTAAAATACTGTAAGTGTAAGTACTCAATTGTAACACCCTAATACTCTAAACTTCTTTAAGTGTAAGTACTCAAGTGTAATACACCAAAAATACTATAAGAGTAAGTACTCAAGTGTAACACACTAATACACAAACAAATAGGTACTCGCATTTAACAACTTATACTCTAAAATACCATGTGTGTAAGTACTCAAGTGTAACACACTAATACTCTAAAATTCTATAAGTGTAAGTACTCAAGTGTAACACACTAATACACTAGCAAATAGGTACTCAAATTTAACCACTAATACTCTAAAATACTATATGTGTAAGTACTCAAGTGTAACACACTAATACTCTAAAATACTATAAGTGTAAGTACTCAAGTGTAACACACTAACACTCTTAAATACTATAAGTGTAAGTACTCAAGTGTAACACACTAATACTCTAAAATACTATAAGTGTAAGTACTCAAGTGTAACACACTAATACTCTTAAATACTATAAGTGTAAGTACTCAAGTGTAACACACTAATACACTAGCAAATAGGTACTCAAATTTAACGACTAATACTCTAAAATACTATATGTGTAAGTACTCAAGTGTAACACACTAATACTCTAAAATACTATAAGTGTAAGTACTCAAGTGTAACACACTAATACTCTTAAATACTATAAGTGCAAGTACTCAAGTGTAATACACCAAAAATACTATAACAGTAAGTACTCAAGTGTAACACACTAATACTCTAAAATTCTATAAGTGTAAGTACTCAAGTGTAACACACTAATACTCTGACATTCTATAAGTGTAAGTACTCAAGTGTAACACACTAATACACTAGCAAATAGGTACTCAAATGTAACAACTAATACTCTAAAATACTATATGTGTAAGTACTCAAGTGTAACACACTAATACTCTAAAATTCTATAAGTGTAAGTACTCAAGTGTAATACACCAAAAATACTATAAGAGTAAGTACTCAAGTGTAACACACTAATACACTAACAAATACTATAAGTGTAGGTACTCAAATTTAACAACTAGTAATCTAAAATACTATATGTGTAAGTACTCAAGTGTAACACACTGATACACTAAAAATACTATAAGTGTAGGTACTCAAATTCAACAACTAATACTCTAAAATACTATATGTGTAAGTACTCAAGTGTAACACACTAATACTCTAAAATACTATAAGTACTCAAATGTAACACACTAATACACTAAAAAATACTATCAAAGTAAGTACTCAAGTGTAACACACTGATACACTAACAAATACTATAAGTGTAGGTACTCAAATTTAACAACTAATACTCTAAAATACTATATGTGTAAGTACTCAAGTGTAACACACTGATACACTAAAAATAATATATGTGTAAGTACTCAGGTGTAACACATTAATGCTCTAAAATACTAAAAGTGTAAGTACTTAAGTGTAACACACTAATACTCTAAAATATACTATGCGTACATACTCAAATTTAACAACTAATACTCTAAAATTCTATAAGTGTAAGTACTCAAGTGTAACACACTGATACTATAAAATACGATAAGTGTAAGTACTGAAGTGTAACACACTATTACTCTAAAATACAATCAGAGTAAGTACTCAAGTGTAACACACTAATACACTAAAAATACTATAAGTGTAAGTACTCAAGTGTAACACTACTGCACTAAAAATACTATAAGTGTAAGTACTCAAGTGTAACACTACTGCACTAAAAATACTATAAGTGTAAGTACTCAAGTGTAACACGCCAATATTCTAAAATACTATAAGTGTAAGTACTCAAGTATAACACACTAATACACTAAAATACAATCAGAGTAAGTACTCAAGTGTAACACACCAATACACTAAAAATACTGTAAGTGTAGGTACTCAAATTTAACAACTAATACTCTAAAATACTATATGTGTAAGTACTCAAGTGTAACACCCTAATACTCTGAACTTCTATAAGTTTAAGTACTCAAGTGTAATACACCAAAAATACTGTAAGAGTATGTACTCATGTGTAACACACTAATACACTAAAAATACTATAAGTGTAGGTACTAAAATTGAACAACTATTACTGTAAAATACTATGTGTAAGTACTCAAGTGTAACACACTGACACTCTAAAATACTATAAGTGTAAGTACTCAAGTGTAACACCCTAATACTCTAAACTTCTTTCAGTGTAAGTACTCAAGTGTAATACACCAAAAATACTATAAGAGTAAGTACTCAAGTGTAACACACTAAAAATACTGTAAGTGTAGGTAGCCAAATTTAACAACTAAAACTCTAAAATACTATATATGTAAGTACTCAAGTGTAACACACTGATACTCTAAAATACTGTAAGTGTAAGTACTCAAGTGTGACACACTAATACTCTAAAGTACTATAAGTGTAAGTACTCAAGTGTGACACACTAATACTCTAAAATACTATAAGTGTAAGTACTCAAGTGTAACACACTAATACTCTAAACTTCTTTAAGTGTAAGTACTCAAGTGTAATATACCAAAAATACTACAAGAGTAAGTACTCGAGTGTAACAAACTAAAAATACTATAAGTGTAGGTAGCCAAATTTAACAACTAAAACTCTAAAATACTAAGTGTAAGTACTCAAGTGTAACACACTAATACTCTAAACTTCTTTAAGTGTAAGTACTCAAGTGTAATATACCAAAAATACAATCAGAGTAAGTACTCAAGTGTAACACACTAATAATACTATAAGTGTAGGTAGCCAAATTTAACAACTAAAACTCTAAAATACTATATGTGTAAGTACTCAAGTGTAACACACTGATACTCTAAAATGCTATCAGAGTAAGTACTCAAGTGTAACACACCAATGCTCTAAAAGTACACACTAATGCACTTTATCAGAGTAAGTAGTCAAGTTATGTGCCCATGGAGACACTCATTTACTGCACATTCATGTTATTGTGAGCAATAAAGTTTTTGATTTTTTTTTACTTTGTGTGTTTTGCATTCTGAAGTGAGGTTGCAACTCTCTACTCCCATCTAGTGTTGGATATGTTGTTCTCATCAGTCTAGCTATAGTGGAAAGGGGGGCCCTCACAACATACTAACCAAACGTGGGTCCACACAAAGTAGGCAAGACGTGTGTGTGTGTGTGTGCGTGCGTGCGTGCGTGCGTGCGTGCGTGCGTGCGTGCGTGCGTGCGTGCGTGCGTGCGTGCGTGCGTGCGCGTGCGTGTGTGTTCTGGCAGACAGACGCAGACTAATCGCACTAATCAAAAGTTCATGTTTGTATTGAAAAGCTCCGCCCCTTCTCGCCGCCGCATCAAAGGCGTCCCCGCGGTCTGTCTGGACGTGTCTCCTCTACTTTGTCAGGGTTTCCTTTTTTTGGGCGTGCACGTGTTTGCACCTGAGGGGGCGGGGCCGAAGACGTTTGTTGTGGCGCACCTTCACCTCCATGAAGACCGGGGGGGGCCCGCCTTCATCAGCCAATGACAAACATGGACACTTCCTGCTTCCTCTTTGCTGACACAACGTGGCGTGTGCGTGTGTGTGTGCGCGTGTAAGTGTGTATGTGTATGTGTGTGTGTGTGTGTGTGTGTGTGTGTGCGCGCCCCCTGCTGGTGTGTGTTGTGACATGATTGACAGGTGCTGGCAGCCAGTGAGCTGTCAATCACACACGCACAATGCCCCCCCACCAGCCGTGTTGCATCATCCCCTCCTCCAATGACACGCCAGAAAAGAATGATTGACAGGAGCCGAGGGGGGGGCGGGGGAAGAGGGCGGGGCCACACCTGATTGACTTGTCAGCATATTTGCAGCATGACTCAGCACCAGGACCTGGTGTGAACTCCCTCGCGGCCCGGCAAGACCTGACAAGACCACGCGGACCCACTGAGACTTGGTGAGACCTCGCGGGTCTACATGAGACCTGATGAGTCCACATGAGACTTGGTAAGACCTGATGGGTCTACATGAGACCTGATGAGTCCACATTAGACTTGGTAAGACCTGATGGGTCTACATGAGACTTGGTCAGACTTGATGGGTCTACATGAGACCTGATGGGTCCACATGAGACTTGGTAAGACCTGATGGGTCCACAAGTGACTTGGTAAGACCTGATGTGTCCACATGAGACCTGATGGGTCCACATGAGACTTGGTAAGACCTGATGGGTCCACATGAGACTTGGTAAGACCTGATGTGTCCACATGAGACCTGATGGGTCCACATGAGACTTGGTAAGACCTGATGTGTCCACATGAGACCTGATGGGTCCACATGAGACTTGGTCAGACCTGATGGGTCTATAATGAGACTTGGTAAGACCTGATGGGTCTACATGAGACTTGGTCAGACTTGATGGGTCTACATGAGACTTGGTAAGACCTGATGGGTCCACAAGTGACTTGGTAAGACCTGATGTGTCCACATGAGACCTGATGGGTTCACATGAGACTTGGTAAGACCTGATGTGTCCACATGAGACCTGATGGGTCCACATGAGACTTGGTAAGACCTAATGGGTCCACATGACACTTGGTCGGACCTGATGGGTCTATAATGAGACTTGGTAAGACCTGATGGTTCCACATGAGACCTGTTGGGTCTATAATGAGACTTGGTAAGACCTGACGGGTCCACATGAGACTTGGTAAGACCTGATGTGTCCACATGAGACCTGATGTGTCCACATGAGACCTGATGGGTCCACATGAGACTTGGTGAGACCTAATGGGTCCACATGACACTTGGTCAGACCCGATGGGTCTATAATGAGACTTGGTAAGACCTGATGGGTCCACATGAGACCTGTTGGGTCTATAATGAGACTTGGTAAGACCTGATGGGTCTACATGAGACTTCGTAAGACCTGATGGGTCCACATGAGACCTGTTGGGTCTATAATGAGACTTGGTAAGACCTGATGGGTCCACATGAGACCTGTTGGGTCTATAATGAGACTTGGTAAGACCTGACGGGTCCACATGAGACTTGGTAAGACCTGATGTGTCCATATGAGACCTGATGTGTCCACATGAGACATGATGGGTCCACATGAGACTTGGTGAGACCTAATGGGTCCACATGACACTTGGTCAGACCCGATGGGTCTATAATGAGTCTTGGTAAGACCTGATGGGTCCACATGAGACCTGTTGGGTCTATAATGAGACTTGGTAAGACCTGATGGGTCTACATGAGACTTCGTAAGACCTGATGGGTCTACATGAGACCCGATGAGTCCACATTAGACTTGGTAAGACCCAATGGGTCTACATGAGACTTGGTAAGACCTGATGGGTCCACATGACACTTCGTCAGACCTGATGGGTCTATAATGAGACTTGGTAAGACCTGATGGGTCCACATGAGACTTCGTAAGACCTGATGGGTTCACATGAAACTTGGCAAGACCTGATGGGTCTACATGAGACCCGATGAGTCCACATTAGACTTGGTAAGACCTGATGGGTCTACATGAGACTTGGTAAGACCAAATGGGTCCACATGACACTTGGTCAGACCTGATGGGTCTATAATGAGACCTTGGTAAGACCTGATGGGTCCACATGAGACCCGTTAGGTCTATAATGAGACTTGGTAAGACCTATTGGGTCTACATGAGACTTCGAAAGACCTGATGAGTTCACATGAAACTTGGTAAGACCTGATGGGTCTACATGAGACCCGATGAGTCCACATTAGACTTGGTAAGACCTGATGGGTCTACATGAGACTTGGTAAGACCAAATGGGTCCACATGACACTTGGTCAGACCTGATGGTTCTATAATGAGACTTGGTAAGACCTGATGGGTCCACATGAAATCAGTTGGGTCTATAATGAGACTTGGTAAGACCTATTGGGTCTACATGAGACTTCGTAAGACCTGATGAGTTCACATGAGACTTGGTAAAACCTGATGGGTCTACATGAGACCCGATGAGTCCACATTAGACTTGGTAAGACCTGATGGGTCTACATGAGACTTGGTAAGACATAATGGGTCCACATGACACTTGGTCAGACCTGATGGGTCTATAATGAGACTTGGTAAGACCTATTGGGTCTACATGAGATTTCGTAAGACCTGATGGGTTCACATGAAACTTGGTAAGACCTGATGGGTCTACATGAGACCCGATGAGTCCACATGAGACTTGGTAAGACCTGATGGGTTCACATGAGACTTGGTAAGACCTGATGGGTTTACATGAGGCCCGATGAGTCCACATTAGACTTGGTAAGACCTGATGGGTCTACATAAGACTTGGTCAGACTTGATGGGTCTACATGAGACTTGGTAAGACCTGATGGGTCCACATGAGACCTGTTGGGTCCACATGAGACTTGGTAAGTCCTGATGTGCCCACATGAGACCTGATGGGTCCACAATAAACTTGGTAAGACTTGATGGGTCCACTAGAGACTTGATCAGACCTAATGGGTCTATAATGAGACTTGGTAAGACCTGATGGGTCCACATGAGACTTGGTAAGACCAAATGGGTCCACATGACACTTGGTCAGACCTGATGGGTCTATAATGAGACTTGGTAAGACCTGATGGGTTTACATAAGACCTGATGGGTCTACATGAGACTTGGTAAGACCTGATGGGTCCACAAGAAACTTGGTAAGACCTGATGGGTCCACATGAGACCTAATGGGTCCACAAGATACTTGTTCAGACTTGATAGGTCCACAAGAGACCTAATAGGTCCACAAGATACGTGTTCACACTCGATGGGTCCACAAGAGACTTGGTCAGACCTGATGGGTCCACAAGAGACTTGGTTAGACTTGATGGGTTCGCAAGACACTTGGTCAGACCTGATGAAGTCCATGAGACTTGGTCGGACCTGTTGAAGTCCAAAAGAGACTTGGTCAGACCTGATGAAGTCCAGATGAGACTTGGTCAGACCTGATGGGTCCAAAATAGACTTGCTCAGACCAGATGAAGTCCAAAAGAGACTTGGTCAGACCTGATGAAGTCCAGAGGGATTTGGTCAGACCTGCTGAAGTCCAGAAGAGACTTGGTCAGACTTGATGAAGTCCAGAAGAGACTTGGTCAGACCTGCTGAAGTCCAGAAGATGATGATGTCAGCGACCCTGCAGACAAAGGCTGTGTTTCTATGGTCGCCATGGTAACCATCAAAATGTTCCAAATCAGCGCCGAGGGGTCAAAGGTCATTTGGGCGGACCTCAAAGGAGACACTGCTGAGGTGTTGACCTTTGACCTTGTTGATGACGACATTGTTTCAGGACATTGTGACGACGCGGCAATTTGGTCACCGTGGCAACCTTTAGTCTGGTCACTTCATTAGGAACACCTGAGCTGAGGTCGGTTCAAGCTGGTACGTGTGTGTGAGTGTGTGTGTGTGTGTGTGTGTGTGTGTGTGTGTGTGTGTGTGTGTGTGTGTGTGTGTGTGTGTGTGTGTGTGTGTGTGTGAGATGGGGGCGGAGCAGGTATAAGTCACAGTGACAGGTTGCTTCCTGGAGCGTGTGTGTGTCACATGATGGATGACGAAGATGAAGATGAGGAAGATCACAACTCCTGACAAAAGTATTTGGACAGCAGCTGTTATGAATGAATGATTACCAAATGAATGAATGAATGTTGAAGTGGAGTTCTTGCTGGTCCTCATGTGAGCATGGAGAAGAACCTCCTCACTGGGAAGATGCTAGGAGAGGAACTGACCTTGACCTTTGACCTGACCCAGGAAAACACAACTTGTGGGAAAGTCTTGCTAGAAGAACTCACTTCCTGTAGCCGTCCCAATACTTTTGTCTACAGGCACACACGTGTGTGTGTGTGTGTGTGTGTGTGTGTGTGTGTGTGTGTGTGTGTGTGTGTGTGTGTGTGTGTGTGTGTGTGTGTGTGTGCGTGGGCGCACGTTGAGGTGTGTGCGCGTTGAGGTGTGACACAGGTGAGGTGTGCTACAGGTGAAGTGTGACACAAGTGAGGTGTGCTACAGGTGAGGTGTGACACAGGTGAGGTGTGACACAGGTGAGGTGTGACACAAGTGAGGTGTGCTACAGGTGAGGTGTGACACAGGTGAGGTGTGACACAGGTGAGGTGTGACACAGGTGAGGTGTGACACAGGTGAAGTGTGACACAAGTGAGGTGTGCTACAGGTGAGGTGTGACACAGGTGAGGTGTGACACAGGTGAGGTGTGCTACAGGTGAGGTGTGCTACAGGTGAGGTGTGACACAGGTGAGGTGTCAGGTGTGCGCTTGAGGACATGTTCAGTGTCAGCTCAGACAAAGATGTTGACAACCTTCATCATCATGTTCATCTTGTTGTTGTTGACGTTGTTGTTGTTGTTGTTGTTGACGTTGCCAAGGCAACAACACCACCATGAGCAGCATCAGGACCACATGATGCCGTGATTGCTTTGGGGTATCAAACCTGCAACCTTTTTGTCGCAAGCCTTACACTCTCCCCCTTTCTAATCTTCAATGTCCTTCTTTCCTTCCTTCCTTATTCCTTTCTTCCTTCTTCCTTTATTCCTTCCTTCCTTCCTTCCGTCTTTATTCCTTTCTTCTTTATTTCTTTATTCCTTCCTTCCTTATTCCTCTCTTCCTTCCTTCTTTCCTTCCTTCCTTCTTTTTTCTTCTCGTCTTTCTTGTCCTTCCTTTTTTCCTTCCTTAATTGTCATTCCTCCTTTCCTTTACCTTCCCTCCTTCCTTCCTTCCTTCCTTCCTTACTTCCTTCCTCCCTTCCTTATTCCTTTCTTCCTTCTTCCTTTATTCCTTCCTTCCTTCCTTCCGTCTTTATTCCTTTCTTATTTATTTCTTTATTCCTTCCTTCCTTCTTTATTCCTTCCTTCCTTATTCCTCCCTTCCTTCTTTCCTTCCTTCCTTCTTTTTTCTTCTCGTCTTTCTTCTGTCCTTCCTTTTTTCCTTCCTTAATTGTCGTTCCTCCTTTCCTTTACCTTCCCTCCTTCCTTCCTTCCTTCCTTCCTTCCTCCCTTCCTTATTCCTTTCTTCCTTCTTCCTTTATTCCTTCCTTCCGTCTTTATTCCTTCCTTCCTTCCTTCCGTCTTTATTCCTTTCTTATTTATTTCTTTATTCCTTCCTTCCTTCTTTATTCCTTCCTTCCTTATTCCTCCCTTCCTTCCGTCTTTCCTTCCTTCCTTCTTTTTTTCTTCTCGTCTTTCTTCTGTTCTTCCTTTTTTCCTTCCTTAATTGTCATTCCTCCTTTCCTTTTACCTTCCCTCCTTCCTTCTTTCCTTCCTTCCTTCCTTCCTTCCTTCCTTCCTTCCTTCCTTCCTTGTTCCTTCTTTCCGTCATTCCTCCCTTCCTTTTCCCCTTCCCTTCTTCCTTCCTTTCTTCCGTCTTTCCTTCCTTCACTCTTAGTCCTACCATTCTTCTTTCATTCATTTTTCCTTCTTTCTGCCCTTCCTTCATTCCCTTCTTCATTCATTCCTTCCTTCCTTCATTTTTTCTTTCCTTCCCTCAATCCTTCATTTCTTCCTTTCTCCCTTACCTCTTTTCCTCCTACATTCCTTTCCTCCTTCCTTTCTTCCTAAGTAGTATAGACGACAGTTTGACCCCTGCAGAGGTCACCACCTTCAGTCTGACCTGAACACCACACCTACACCTTACCTGTATCCAAGCCCCGCCCCCAAAATCTATTTTTGTCTACCTCTGTGAAGAAGGTCAATAATAATTTAAATATTAATTTAAAAATTAATTTAAATAATAATTTAAGTATTAATTTAAATAATAATTTAAGTATTAATTTAAATAATAATTTAAGTATTATTTTAAATAATCATTTAAATATGTATTTAAATATTGATTTCAAGTATTAGTTTAAATATTTTTAAGTATTAATTTAAATATAAATGGAAGTACTAATTTAAATAATAATTTACGTATTCATTTAAATAATAAGTGTAATATTTATTTAAATATTAATTTTAAGTATTAATTTAAATATTAATTTAAGTATTAATGGAAATATAAAAACAACTCTGCCATTCGTTTGTGCTACAAATGATTCTGATCATGTTGTGATGTTTTGGTAATGGTTATGTAGAAACATAACTACACATAAAAGGGGGGGGGGGTGTGCTGGTGATGTCATTAGTCAGAATATATATTTTACAAAAACTTCAAATTTGTAACAGCACAAACTAAAATGTCTGCAGCAAAACTGAGTGTCAATTATTTAAATAATTGTAATAAGTGGACCAACTTTACTTCTTCATGTTTTGTCTGCATGCTCACATCACTAATGTGTCCAGTATGTCATTGAACGTTACATCCCCAGTATGTCACTGAACGTTACATCTCCATTATGTCACTGAACGTTACATTTCCATTATGTCATTGAACGTTACATCTCCATTATGTCATTGAACATCACATCTCCATTATGTCAATGAACATTACATCTCCATTATGTAATTGAACGTTACATCTCCAGTATGTCATTGAACGTTACATCTCCAGTATGTCACTGAACATTACATCTCCAGTATGTCATTGATCGTTCCATCTCCAGTATGTCATTGAACGTTACATCGCTATTATGTCATTGAACGCTACATCTCCATTATGTCATTGAACGTTACATTTCCATTATGTCATTGAATGTTACAGCTACATTATGTCAATGTACATTACATCTCCATCATGTCATTGAACGTTACATCTCCAGTATGTCATTGAACGTTACATATCCAGTATGTCATTGAACATTACATCTCCAGTATGTCGTTGATCGTTCCATCTCCAGTATGTCATTGAACGTTACATCGCTATTATGTCATTGAACGTTACATCTCCATTATGTCATTGAACGTTACATCTCCATTATGTCATTGAACGTTACATCTCCATTATGTCATTGTACGTTACAGCTACATTATGTCAATGTACATTACATCTCCATTATGTCATTGAACGTTACATCTCCAATATGTCATTGAACGTTACATCTCCAGTATGTCATTGATCGTTACATCTCCATTATGCCATTGAACGTTACATCCCCAGTATGTCATTGAACGTTACATCTCCATAATGTCATTGAACGTTATATCTCCAGTATGTCACTGAATTTTACATCTCCGGTATGTCATTGAACGTTACATCTCCATTATGTCATTGAACGTTACATCTCCATTATGTCATTGAACGTTACAGCTACATTATGTCAATGCACATTACATCTCCATTATGTCATTGAACGTTACATCTCCAATATGTCATTGAACGTTACATCTCCAGTATGTCATTGATCGTTACATCTCCATTATGTCATTGAACGTTACATCCCCAGTATGTCATTGAACGTTACATCTCCATAATGTCATTGAACGTTACATTTCCATTATGTCATTGAACGTTACATCTCCATTATGTCATTGAACATCACATCTCCATTATGTCAATGAACATTACATCTCCATTATGTAATTGAACGTTACATCTCCAGTATGTCATTGAACGTTACATCTCCAGTATGTCATTGATCGTTCCATCTCCAGTATGTCATTGAACGTTACATCGCTATTATGTCATTGAACGCTACATCTCCATTATGTCATTGAACGTTACATCTCCAGTATGTCATTCAACGTTACATCTCCAGTATGTCATTGAACATTACATCTCCAGTATGTCATTGATCGTTACATCTCCAGTATGTCATTGAATGTTACATCGCTATTATGTCATTGAACGTTACATCTCCATTATGTCATTGAACGTTACATCTCCATTATGTCATTGAACGTTACATCTCCATTATGTCATTGAACGTTACATCTCCATTATGTCATTGAACGTTACAGCTACAATATGTCAATGTACATTACATCTCCAGTATGTCATTGAACGTTACATCTCCAGTATGTCATTGATCGTTACATCTCCATTATGTCATTGAACGTTACATCCCCAGTATGTCATTGAACGTTACATCTCCATAATGTCATTGAACGTTATATCTCCAGTATGTCACTGAATGTTACATCTCCGGTATGTCATTGAACGTTACATCTCCATTATGTCATTGAACGTTACATCGCTATTATGTAATTGAACGTTGCATCTCCAGTATGTCATTGAACGTTACATAGCTATTATGTCATTGAACGTTACATCTCCATTATGTAATTGAACGTTACATCTCCATTATGTCATTGAACGTTACATCTCCAATATGTCATTGAACGTTACATCGCTATTATGTCATTGAACGTTACATCTCCATTATGTCATTGAACGTTACATCTCCAGTATGTCATTGAACGTTACATCTCCATTATGTCATTGAACGTTACATCTCCATTATTTCGTAGAATTTTACCACTCCACTATGTCGTTGAACGTTAAATCCCAAATATGTCATTGAACGTTACATCTCCATTATGTCATTGAACGATACTTCTCTATTATGTCATTGAACGTTACATCCCCAGTATGTCATTGAACGTTACATCTCCATAATGTCATTGAACGATACTTCTCCATTATGTCATTGAACGTTACATCTACATTAAGTCATTGAACGTTACATCCCCAGTATGTCGTTGAACGTTACATCTCCATTATGTCATTGAACATTACATCCCCAGTATGTATTGAACGTTACATCCCCAGTATGTCATTGAACGTTACATCTCCATAATGTCATTGAACGTTATATCTCCAGTATGTCACTGAATGTTACATCTCCGGTATGTCATTGAACGTTACATCTCCATAATGTCATTGAGCGTTATATCTCCAGTATGTCACTGAATATTACATCTCCGGTATGTCATTGAACGTTACATCTCCATTATGTCATTGAACGATACATCGCTATTATGTAATTGAATGTTGCATCTCCAGTATGTCATTGAACGTTACATAGCTATTATGTCATTGTACGTTACATCTCCAGTATGTCATTGAAGGCTACATCTCCACTATGTCATTGAACGTTACATCTCCATTATGTCATTGAACGTTACATCCCCAGTATGTCATTGAACGTTACATCTCCATAATGTCATTGAACGTTATATCTCCAGTATGTCACTGAATGTTTCATCTCTATTATGTCATTGAACGTTACATCTCCATTATGTCACTGAACGTTACATCTCCATTATGTCATTGAACATTTAAAATAGTATTTTTTCAGAACTTCTGTATCTTCTGTCGTGTTCGTAGGCCATGTGGAGAATGAGAGTTATATTTTCTTACGCACACACACACACGCACACACACACACACACACACACACACACACACACACACACACACACACACACACATACACACACACACACACACACACACACACACACACACACACACACACACACACACACACACACAGAGTAGAGGTGTTGACAGGCAGCAGCTCAGAGGAGGAGAGAGGTTCAAGATGTGTTCACATCATTTTGAACCTTAAAAAGAATATTAAAAAAAACAAACCACCAAAAGGATGTTCAATAAAGGAACATGGAGATGACACAGCATTTCAAAATAAAGGCCTAAAAGTGTGGAGGTAAGTTCATGGGCTGCTGATCATGTTGTGTTTCTTCCTCCTCATTCATCTTCTCTCGTCTCGCGGGAGCGACTCCCAACTTTCTCTCTGCTCCCTCCTGCAGCGTGTGCAGGAAGGAAGGAAGGAAGGAGGTGTAACGTATCTCTGAAGGAGGTGTAACGTATCCTGAGCTGCTTCCTTGCACACTGACAAGTCTTCCCCTGACTGCACGCCCTTAACACGCCAGGAAGTTGGCGTCCAGGACGCTGCCGCCACAGGTCAAGAGGCAGCCAGGATCATGTTGACAGACGCCAAACTTTCTACCTCATCCTGTTCCTCCTGACGCTAACATCTTTTAGCACTGCTAGCACTTAGCATCCTGTTTCTCCTGACGCTAACATCTTTTAGCACTGCTAGCACTTAGCATCCTGTTCCTCCTGATGCTAACATCTTTTAGCACTGCTAGCACTTAGCATCCTGTTCCTCCTGATGCTAACATCCTTTAGTACTGCTAGCACTTAGCATCCTGTTCCTTTCAATGCTAATATCCTTTAGCACTTAGCATCCTGTTTCTCCTGACGCTAACATCCTTTAGTACTGCTAGCACTTAGCATCCTGTTTCTCCTGACGCTAACATCTTTTAGCACTGCTAGCACTTAGCATCCTGTTCCTCCTGATGCTAACATCTTTTAGCACTGCTAGCACTTAGCATCCTGTTTCTCCTGACGCTAACATCCTTCAGTACTGCTAGCACTTAGCATCCTGTTCCTTTCAATGCTAACATCTTTTAGCACTGCTAGCACTTAGCATCCTGTTCCTTTCAATGCTAACATCCTTTAGTACTGCTAGCACTTAGCATCTTGTTCCTTTCAATGCTAACATCTTTTAGCACTGCTAGCACTTAGCATCCTGTTCCTCCTGACGCTAGCATCTTTTAGCACTGCTAGCACTTAGCATCCTGTTCCCTCTGACGCTAACATCTTTTAGCACTGCTAGCACTTAGCATCCTGTTCCTCCTGACGCTAAAATCCTTTAGCACTGCTAGCACTTAGCATCCTGTTCCTTTTTCTACGCTAACATCTTTTAGCATGGCTAGCACTTAGCATCCTGTTCCTCCTGACGCTAACAACTTTTAGCACTGCTAGCACTTAGCATCCTGTTCCTCCTGACGCTAACATCCTTTAGCACTTAGCATCCTGTTCCTCCTGACGCTAACATCTTTTAGCACTGCTAGCACTTAGCATCCTGTTTCTCCTGACGCTAACATCTTTTAGCACTGCTAGCACTTAGCAGCCTGTTCCTTTCAATGCTAACATCTTTTAGCACTGCTAGCACTTAGCATCCTGTTCCTCCTGATGCTAACATCCTTTAGCACTGCTAGCACTTAGCATCCTGTTCCTCCTGACGCTAACATCCTTTAGCACTTAGCATCCTGTTCCTCCTGACGCTAACATCTTTTAGCACTGCTAGCACTTAGCATCCTGTTTCTCCTGACGCTAACATCCTTTAGTACTGCTAGCACTTAGCATCCTGTTTCTCCTGACGCTAACATCTTTTAGCACTGCTAGCACTTAGCATCCTGTTCCTCCTGATGCTAACATCTTTTAGCACTGCTAGCACTTAGCATCCTGTTTCTCCTGACGCTAACATCCTTCAGTACTGCTAGCACTTAGCATCCTGTTCCTTTCAATGCTAACATCTTTTAGCACTGCTAGCACTTAGCATCCTGTTCCTTTCAATGCTAACATCCTTTAGTACTGCTAGCACTTAGCATCTTGTTCCTTTCAATGCTAACATCTTTTAGCACTGCTAGCACTTAGCATCCTGTTCCTCCTGACGCTAGCATCTTTTAGCACTGCTAGCACTTAGCATCCTGTTCCCTCTGACGCTAACATCTTTTAGCACTGCTAGCACTTAGCATCCTGTTCCTCCTGACGCTAAAATCCTTTAGCACTGCTAGCACTTAGCATCCTGTTCCTTTTTCTACGCTAACATCTTTTAGCATGGCTAGCACTTAGCATCCTGTTCCTCCTGACGCTAACAACTTTTAGCACTGCTAGCACTTAGCATCCTGTTCCTCCTGACGCTAACATCCTTTAGCACTTAGCATCCTGTTCCTCCTGACGCTAACATCTTTTAGCACTGCTAGCACTTAGCATCCTGTTTCTCCTGACGCTAACATCTTTTAGCACTGCTAGCACTTAGCAGCCTGTTCCTTTCAATGCTAACATCTTTTAGCACTGCTAGCACTTAGCATCCTGTTCCTCCTGATGCTAACATCCTTTAGCACTGCTAGCACTTAGCATCCTGTTCCTCCTGATGCTAACATCTTTAAGCACTTAGCATCCTGTTCCCTCTGACGCTAACATCCTTTAGCACTGCTAGCACTTAGCATCCTGTTTCTCCTGACGCTAACGTCTTTTAGCACTGCTAGCACTTAGCATCCTGTTCCCTCTGATGCTAACATCCTTTAGCACTGTTAGCACTTAGCATCTTGTTCCTTCTGACGCTAACATCTTTTAGCACTGCTAGCACTTGGCATCCTGTTCCCTCTGATGCTAACATCCTTTAGCACTGTTAGCAATTAGCATCCTGTTCCTCCTGACGCTGACATTTTTTTAGCACTGCTAGCACTTAGCATCCTGTTCCTTCTGATGCTAACTGCTAACATCCTTTTAGCAGTGCTGCTAGCTCCATGCCCATTTCAGAAAAATCACATTTTTCCACATGAATTTATTCCACAAAATTACCCCCATTACCCCGAAAGGGACAAGCGGTAGAAAATGGATGGATGGATTGGCAGTCATTTCTAAAAAAAATACCTTTTTCACATTGTCATTATGGGGTATTGTGTGTGGAATTTTGAGGACAAAAACGAATTATTCCACTTTGGAATAAGGCTGCGACATAAAAAGTGAAACAACCAATAAGATGACTGTGTGTGTGTGTGTGTGTGTGTGTGTGTGTGTGTGTGTGTGTGTGTGTGTGTGTGTGTGTGTGTGTCACACCTGAGCTCACTTTGGAGCTTCATGGCAAAAGGCTGTCAATACTTATCTAACTTTTTCTTACTTTTTTATTTTTAATACATTGGCAATCATTTCTAAAAAAAAAACAACCTTTTTTGTCATTATGGGGTATTGTGTGTAGAATTTTGAACACAAAAACAAATTATTCCACTTTAGAATAAGGCTGCGACATAAAAAGTGAAGCAAAAGTGAAACAACCAATAAGATTAGTTTGTGTGTGTGTGTGTGTGTGTGTGTGTGTGTGTGTGTGTGTGTGTGTGTGTGTGTGTGTGTGTGTGTGTGTGTGTGTGTGTGTGAGTGTGTGCCTGAGGCTGACAGCAGACATCATCCTGTGTTTACATGACAACACTTTCTACTGCTGGGTCAAAGGTCACCAGGTGTAGCCTAAAGAGGATGTCATCCAGGTGTGGTCACGTGACCGCCCCGACATCTCCCTCACGTGCGCGCGCGCTTCCACCCGGACGAAGACGCGGTACGTCGCCTGCGCCTCATTATCCGCCCCCACGACCCACTCGCGTGCGCGCGCACAGGCTCCGCCGCGTACGCACGCCGCCTCGTTTTAGCATACCGCGCGTGACGTCACGGCCGAAGGTGGTGTATAAGAGGCGTCACGTTGCCTCAACTTCACTCGCAGGACTCAGCTCGGAGGTGAGCGCGCGCGCACGGACGCACGCACGCGCCCTTTACGAGGAGCGCGGGCGAGCCCGTGCACGTCGGCAGTAAAAGTGTTTGGAATATTTTGACAGGCGCGCATCCTTCCTGCGCGCGCGTCTTCTAACGCTTCTTCTCCCGTGCGTGTGCGTGTGTGTGTGCGTGTGCGTGTGTGTGTGTGTGTGTGTGTGTGTGTGTGTGTGTGTGCCCGCAGGCGTGCTCCAGCCTCCATCCGAGAAGAGGAAGAAGAAGAGTTTCCGCGGCGCTCGCGTGGCGTGGATGCTGCTCGTGGGAGAATGTTCCGTCTGCCGGACCTCGGGCCGCCGTCGGCCCTGACCAGCGCGCTCGCGTCGGCGCTGTGCGCGCTCCTGCTGCTCGGCCTGACGCGCGCGCTTTGGAGCCTCCGCTGGAGGCTGACCAGGGACCCCGCCAGCAGCCTCCCCCTGCCGGAGGGCTCCATGGGGTGGCCCCTGGTCGGGGAGACCCTCCACTGGCTGCTGCAGGTGAGCGCGCGCACGCACGCACGGCTTTATTGACGCGCGTAATCAATAATTGTTTCGTTTTTTTTTTTTTTACTCGTGGAATGTTCTTGGTGTGACTTGCTAACATGTCTCCTCTATAGTTTGTGCTTTTACCGTTTTAAGTTAGTAACGTTTTAGAGGTTATTAACGTGTAAATAACATGTTATTAATGTGTAATTAACATGTTATTAACGTGTAAATAAGAATAGAATAGAATATATCTTTATTGTCATTGTACAACGAAATTGTAAGCACACTAATTTAGTGCAAATTCATAACACATAAAAAACATAAGAACATGGTAACTCAGATAAATAGATAAAAATAGATAAAAATAGATAAAAATACATAAAAATACATAAAAATACATAAAAATAGCAAGCACACAGCTCACATGCTTTTTTATGTCTTGTGTTCAGCGACACTATTGCTCTCGGGTAAAAAAGTGTTCTTAAAATCAGTTTTTTTCCTTAAATAACGTGTTATTAATGTGTAATTAACATGTTATTAACGTGTAAATAAGAATAGAATAGAATATATCTTTATTGTCATTGTACAACGAAATTGCAAGCACACTAATTTAGTGCAAATTCATAATAACACTTAAAAAACATAAGAACATGGTAACTCAGATAAATAGATAAAAATAGATAAAAATAGATAAAAATAGATAAAAATAGATAAAAATACATAAAAATAGCAAGCACAGAGCTCACATGCTTTTTTTATGCCTTGTGTTCAGCGACACTATTGCTCTCATGCAAAAAAAGTGTTCTTAAATCTGTTTTTTCCTTAAATAACGTGTTATTAATGTGTAATTAACATGTTATTAACATAACTAAACCCCACGTGTCCAAATCTCACCAAACTTCGTTTGTGCGGCACATTTTCTTTGTTTGACCTATTATAGTTTTTTTATTTATGGTTTGTGCTGCAGAAATGTTCATTTTGACAGGTTTTTAAGTTAACGTTTTATAGTTTTATGCCGTGTAATTAACGTGTTATTATTCATAACTAGTCCCCAACTATGTCCATATCTCCCCAAATTCACCCCCGTCATTTGTGCTGCACATTTTTTTTTTTTTTTGACCTATTATAATTTATATTTATGTTTAGTTTGTGCTGCAAAAATTTTCGCTTTTAAGTTAACAGTTTATAGTTGTATGTTATTATCGTGTAATTAACGTGTTATTATTCATAACTAGTCCCCAACTATGTCCATATCTCCCCAAATTCGCCCCCGTTATTTGTGCTGCACATTTTATTTTATTTTTTGACCTATTATAATTTATATTTATGTTTAGATTGTGCTGGAAAAATGTTCGTTTTTAAGTTAACAGTTTATAGTTGTATGTTATTAACATGTTATTAACGTGTTATTAACATGTTATTAACATAACTAAACCCCACATGTCCAAATCTCACCAAACTTCGTTTGTGCGGCACATTTTTTTTGTTTGACCTATTATAGTTTTTTTTATTTATGGTTTGTGCTGCAGAAATGTTCATTTTGACAGGTTTTTAAGTTAACGTTTTATAGTTTTATGCCGTGTAATTAACATGTTATTATTCATAACTAGTCCCCAACTATGTCCATATCTCCCCAAATTCGCCCCCTTCATTTGTGCTGCACATTTTATTTTATTTTTTGACCTATTATAATTTATATTTATGTTTAGTTTGTGCTGCAAAAATTTTCGCTTTTAAGTTAACAGTTTATAGTTGTATGTTATTATCGTGTAATTAACGTGTTATTATTCATAACTAGTCCCCAACTATGTCCATATCTCCCCAAATTCGCCCCCGTTATTTGTGCTGCACATTTTATTTTATTTTTTGACCTATTATAATTTATATTTATGTTTAGATTGTGCTGGAAAAATGTTCGTTTTTAAGTTAACAGTTTATAGTTGTATGTAATTAACATGTTGTTAACTTGTTATTAACATGTTATTAACATAACTAAACCCCACATGTCCAAATCTCACCAAACTTCGTTTGTGCGGCACTTTTTTTTTTGTTTGACCTATTATAGTTTTTTTAATGTATGGTTTGTGCTGCAGAAATGTTCATTTTGACAGGTTTTTAAGTTAACGTTTTATAGTTTTATGCCGTGTAACTAGTCCCCAACTATGTCCATATCTCCCCAAATTCGCCCCCTTCATTTGTGCTGCACATTTTATTTTATTTTTTGACCTATTATAATTTATATTTATGTTTAGTTTGTGCTGCAAAAATGTTCGCTTTTAAGTTAACAGTTTATAGTTGTATGTTATTATCGTGTAATTAACGTGTTATTATTCATAACCAGTCCCCAACTATGTCCATATCTCCCCAAATTCGCCCCCTTCATTTGTGCTGCACATTTTATTTTATTTTTTGACCTATTATAATTTATATTTATGTTTAGATTGTGCTGGAAAAATGTTCGTTTTTAAGTTAACAGTTTATAGTTGTATGTTATTAACATGTTGTTAACTTGTTATTAACATGTTATTAACATAACTAAACCCCACATGTCCAAATCTCACCAAACTTCGTTAGTGCGGCACATTTTTTTTGTTTGACCTATTATAGTTTTTTTTATTAATAGTTTGTGCTGCAGAAATGTTCATTTTGACAGGTTTTTAAGTTAACGTTTCATAGTTTTATGCCGTGTAATAAACATGTTATTATTCATAACTAGTCCCCAACTATGTCCATATCTCCCCAAATTCGCCCCCTTCATTTGTGCTGCACATTTTATTTTATTTTTTGACCTATTATAATTTATATTTATGTTTAGTTTGTGCTGCAAAAATGTTCGTTTTTAAGTTAACAGTTTATATTTGTATGTTATTAACATGTTATTAACATAACTAAACCCCACATGTCCAAATCTCACCAAACTTCGTTTGTGCGGCACATTTTTTTTTGTTTGACCTATTATAGTTTTTTTTAATTTATGGTTTGTGCTGCAGAAATGTTCATTTTGACAGGTTTTTAAGTTAACGTTTTATAGTTTTATGCCGTGTAATTAACATGTTATTATTCATAACTAGTCCCCAACTATGTCCATATCTCCCCAAATTCTCCCCCGTCATTTGTGCTGCACATTTTATTTTATTTTTTGACCTATTATAATTTATATTTATGTTTAGATTGTGCTGGAAAAATGTTCGTTTTTAAGTTAACAGTTTATAGTTGTATGTTATTAACATGTTATTAACGTGTTATTAACATAACTAAACCCCACATGTCCAAATCTCACCAAACTTCGTTTGTGCGGCACATTTTTTTTGTTTGACCTATTATAGTTTTTTTTTTATTTATGGTTTGTGCTGCAGAAATGTTCATTTTGACAGGTTTTTAAGTTAACGTTTTATAGTTTTATGCCGTGTAATTAACATGTTATTATTCATAACTAGTCCCCAACTATGTCCATATCTCCCCAAATTCGCCCCCTTCATTTGTGCTGCACATTTTATTTTGTTTTTTGACCTATTATAATTTACATTTATGTTTAGTTTGTGCTGCAAAAATTTTCGTTTTTAAGTTAACAGTTTATAGTTGTATGTTATTAACATGTTATTAACATAACTAAACCCCACATGTCCAAATCTCACCAAACTTCGTTTGTGCGGCACATTTTTTTTGTTTGACTTATTATAGTTTTTTTTATTTATGGTTTGTGCTGCAGAAATGTTCATTTTGACAGGTTTTTAAGTTAACGTTTTATAGTTTTATGCCGTGTAATTAACATGTTATTATTCATAACTAGTCCCCAACTATGTCCATATCTCCCCAAATTCACCCCCTTCATTTGTGCTGCACATTTTATTTTATTTTTTGACCTATTATAATTTATATTTATGTTTAGTTTGTGCTGCAAAAATTTTCGCTTTTAAGTTAACAGTTTATAGTTGTATGTTATTATCGTGTAATTAACGTGTTATTATTCATAACTAGTCCCCAACTATGTCCATATCTCCCCAAATTCGCCCCCTTCATTTGTGCTGCACATTTTATTTTATTTTTTGACCTATTATAATTTATGTTTATGTTTAGATTGTGCTGGAAAAATGTTCGTTTTTAAGTTAACTGTTTATAGTTGTATGTTATTATCGTGTAATTAACGTGTTATTATTCATAACTAGGCTACCCAACTATGTTAGGTTATTAATGTTTTATAGTTTTATGTTATTAACGTTTTATAGTTTTATGTTAACGTTTTTATAGTTTTATGTTATTAACATGTTATGAACGTGTTATTGACGAGTTATTATTCATAACTAGTCTCCAACTAAGTCCACATTTCACCAAACGTGAGCCGTTAGTTTGTGAAATGTTTGTTCTGCAAACTGTTTGGTCAGTTATAGTTTTTCAGTTATGGTTTTGTGTTGTTAACATTTTGTGTTATTAACGCGTAGTTAACGTGTTATTACATGTTATTAACATAACTAAACCCCACATGTCCAAATCTCACCAAACTTTGTTTGTGCGGCACATTTTTTTTGTTTGGCCTATTATACTTTTTTTATTTATGGTTTGTGCTTGTTTCATTTAAGTTATTAGCGTTTTATAGTTTTATGTTAACATGTTATGAATGTGTTAATATTCATAACTAGTCTCCAGCTATGTCCACATCTCACCAAACTTGAGTCGATAGTTTGTGCAACGTTTTTTCTGCAAATTGTTTTGTCTGTTATAGTTTTGAAGTTATTGACGATTTGTGTTATTAACGCGTAATTAACATGTAATTAACATGTTATTAACATAACTAAAGCCCATATGTCCAAATCTCACCAAAATTGTCCCCTGAGTTTGTGCTGCACATTTTTTTGTTTGACCTATTATAGTTTTTATTTATAGTTTGTGCTGCAAACATTTTTATTTGTGCTTTTATGTTTTCAAGTTAATAACATAAAACTATAAAACGTTATTAACGTGTTATTATTCATAACTAGTCTCCAACTATGTCCACATCTCACCAAACGTGACCCGTTAGTTTGTGCAACGTTTGTTCCGCAAATTGTTTTGTTTGTTATAGTTTTGTGTTATTAATGCGTATTTAACGTGTTATTAACATAACTAAACCCCCTATGTCCAAATCTCACCAAACTTCGTTTGTGCTGCACATTTTTTTGTTTGACCTATTATAGTTTTTTTATTTATGGTTTGTGCTCCAAAATTGTTTGTTTTGAACGTGTTATTATTCATAACTAGTCCCCAACTATGGCCACATCTCACCAAATTTGCCCCCTTCATTTGTGCTGCACATTTTTTTGTTTGACCTATTATAATTTACATTTATGTTTAGTTTGTGCTGCAAAAATGTTTGTTTTTAAGTTAACGGTTTATAGTTGTATGTTATTATCGTGTAATTAACGTGTTATTATTCATAACTAGTCTCCAACTATGTCCAAATCTCACCAAACGTGACCCGTTAGTTTGTGCAATGTTTGTTCTGTAAATTGTTTTGTCTGTTATAGTTTTTAAGTTAACATTTAAATGTTTGTTATTACGTGTAATTAACATGCTATTAACGTGTAATTAATATGTTATGAATGTGTAATTAACATGTTGTCAACAAACTAAACCCCATATGTCCAAATCTCCCCAAACTTGTCCCCTTAGTTTGTGCGGCACATTTTTTTGTTTGACCTATTATAGTTTTTATTTATAATTTGTGCCGCAAAAATGTTCGTATTGACGGTTTTTAAGTTAACATTTGATAGTTTTATAATGTGTAATTAACGTGTTATTAATCATAACTAGTCCCCAACTATGTCCAAATCTCCCCAAATTTACCCCCTTAGTTTGTGTAGCACATTTTTTTTGTTTGACTTATTATAATTTACATTTATGTTTAGTTTGTGCTGCAAAAATGTTTGTTTTTAAGTTAACGGTTTATAGTTTTATGTTATTATCATGTAATTAACGTGTTATTATTCATAACTAGACTACCCAACTATGTCCAAATCTCACCAAACGTGACCCGTTAGTTTGTGCAACGTTTGTTCTACATATTGTTTCATCTGTTATAGTTTTTAAGTTATTAACGTTTTATAGATGTATGTTATTACTGTGTAATTAACATGTTATTAGCATAACTAAACCCCATATGTCCACATCTCCCCAAACTTGTCTCTTACTTTGTGCTGCACATTTTTTTGTTTGACCTATTATAGTTTTTATTTACAGTGTGTGCTGCAAAATGTTGAGTTAACGTTTTATAGGTTTATGTTATTAACGTGTAATTAACGTGTTATTATTCATAACTAGTCCCCAACTATGTTTGTCTGTTATAGAGGGCTGGCTGTGAAGAATTACACATTAACAACATACAAAACATGAAACATTAGTAACTTAAAAACCATAAAACATTAATAACTTACACATACAACGTTAATAACTTAAAAACCATCAAACGTTAACTTAAAAAACATAAAACGTTAATTAAAAAAACATAAAATATTAAAAACCAAACTGTTGATAACTTAAAAACTCTAAAATGTTAATAACTTAAAAACCATAAAATGTTAACTTAAAAAACAAAATGTTAACTTAAAAAACGTACAATGTTAAAAACTTAAAAAGCATAAAATGTTAACTTAAAAACCGTGAAATGTTAATAACTTAAAAACCATAAAATGTTAACTTAAAAACCGTATAATGTTAAAAACTTAAAAAATGTAAAATGTTAACTTAAAAAATGTAAGATGTTAATAACTTAAAAACAAAAGGTTAATAACTTAAAAACCGTAAAATGATGATAACTTAAAAAACGTAAAACAATAACTAAAATTTTTTTTTTAATAACTTAAAAAACGTAAAATGTTAATAACTTAAAAAACAAACTGTTAATAACTTAAAAAATGTAAAATGTTGAACTTAAAAACCATAAAACGTTAATTTAAAAACCATAAAATGTTAACTTAAAAAACATAAAATGTTTGATAACTTAAAAACCACAAAATGTTAATTTAAAAACCAAACTGTTGATGACTTAAAAACCATAAAATGTTAAATTAAAAACCGTAAAATGTTAAAAACTTATAAAACATCAAATGTTAACTTAAAAAATGTAAGATGTTAATAACTTAAAAAACATAAAACTTTAATAACTTAAAACCGTAAAGTGTTGATAACTTAAAAACCATAAAATGTTAATAACTTAAAACCGTATAGTGTTGATAACTTAAAAACCATAAAATGTTAATAACTTAAAAGACAAACTTTTAATAACTTAAAAAAATGTTAATAACTTAAAAAACATAAACTGTTAATACCTTTAAAAATGTAAGATGTTAACTTAAAAACCTAAAACATTAACTTAAAAATCGTAAAATGCTAACTTAAAAAGTGTAAAAATAATAACTTAAAAAAACGCAAAATATTAATAACGCATGTATACTGTACTCATGTACTACATGCATGAATACTGTACTCATGTTCTACATGCAATAATAAATAAACACTACAATATACTCCCTTGCTAACCGCTAACTGTGGTTGTTAGCTGATAAATACTACACTATGCTCACCTGCTAACAGCTGACGTGGTTGTTAGCTGCTAAATGCTAAACTATGCTCACCTTTTAACAGCTAACTTTGGCTAAATGCTAGACTGTTCACCTGCTAACACCTAACTGGGATTGTTAGCTGCAAAATGCTACACTATGTTCACCTGCTAACAGCTATCTGTAGTTGTTTAGCTCATAAATGTTACTTGTTGTTCACCTGCTAATATATAATTGTGATTATTAGCTGCTAAATGCTACATTATTCTTACCTGCTAACAGCTAACTGTGGTTGCTAGCTGATAAATACTACACTATGCTCCCTCGCTAACAGTTAACTGTGGTTGCTAGCTGATAAATACTACAATATGCTCCTTCGCTAACATCTAACTGGGGTTGTTAGCTGATAAATACTACACTATGCTCCCTCGCTAACAGCTAACTGTGGTTGCTAGCTGATAAATACTACTCTATGCTCCCTCGCTAACATCTAACTGGGGTTGTTAGCTGATAGATACTACAATATGCTCCCTCGCTAACATCTAACTGGGGTTGTTAGCTGATAAATACTACAATATGCTCCTTCGCTAACATCTAACTGGGGTTGTTAGCTGATAAATACTACACTATGCTCCCTCGCTAACAGCTAACTGTGGTTGCTAGCTGATAAATACTACTCTATGCTCACTTGCTAACATGTAACTGTGGTTGTTAGCTGATAAATACTACACTATGCTCCCTCGCTAACATCTAACTGGGGTTGTTAGCTGATAGATACTACAATATGCTCCCTCGCTAACATCTAACTGTGGTTGCTAGCTGATAAATACTACTCTATGCTCACTTGCTAACATCTAACTGTGGTTGTTAGCTGATAAATACTACACTATGCTCCCTCGCTAACATCTAACTGGGGTTGTTAGCTGATAAATACTACAATATGCTCCCTCGCTAACAGCTAACTGTGATTGTTAGCTGATAAATACTACTCTATGCTCACTTGCTAACATCTAACTGTGGTTGTTAGCTGATAAATACTACAATATGCTCCCTCGCTAATATATAACTGGGGTTGTTAGCTGATAAATACTATACTATGCTCCCTCGCTAACAGCTAACTATGGTTGTTAGCTGATAAATACTACAATATGCTCCCTCGTTAACATCTAACTGGGGTTGTTAGCTGATAAACACTACAATATGCTCCCTCGCTAACAGCTAACTGTGGTTGTTAGCTGATAAATACTACACTATGCTCCCTCGCTAACAGCTAACTGTGGTTGTTAGCTGATAAATACTATACTATGCTCCCTCGCTAACAGCTAACTATGGTTGTTAGCTGATAAATACTACAATATGCTCCCTCGTTAACATCTAACTGGGGTTGTTAGCTGATAAACACTACAATATGCTCCCTCGCTAACAGCTAACTGTGGTTATTAGCTGATAAATACTACACTATGCTCCCTCGCTAACAGCTAACTGTGGTTGCTAGCTGATAAATACTACTCTATGCTCACTTGCTAACATGTAACTGTGGTTGTTAGCTGATAAATACTACACTATGCTCCCTCGCTAACATCTAACTGGGGTTGTTAGCTGATAGATACTACAATATGCTCCCTCGCTAACATCTAACTGTGGTTGCTAGCTGATAAATACTACTCTATGCTCACTTGCTAACATCTAACTGTGGTTGTTAGCTGATAAATACTACACTATGCTCCCTCGCTAACATCTAACTGGGGTTGTTAGCTGATAAATACTACAATATGCTCCCTCGCTAACAGCTAACTGTGATTGTTAGCTGATAAATACTACTCTATGCTCACTTGCTAACATCTAACTGTGGTTGTTAGCTGATAAATACTACAATATGCTCCCTCGCTAATATATAACTGGGGTTGTTAGCTGATAAATACTATACTATGCTCCCTCGCTAACAGCTAACTATGGTTGTTAGCTGATAAATACTACAATATGCTCCCTCGTTAACATCTAACTGGGGTTGTTAGCTGATAAACACTACAATATGCTCCCTCGCTAACAGCTAACTGTGGTTGTTAGCTGATAAATACTACACTATGCTCCCTCGCTAACAGCTAACTGTGGTTGTTAGCTGATAAATACTATACTATGCTCCCTCGCTAACAGCTAACTATGGTTGTTAGCTGATAAATACTACAATATGCTCCCTCGTTAACATCTAACTGGGGTTGTTAGCTGATAAACACTACAATATGCTCCCTCGCTAACAGCTAACTGTGGTTATTAGCTGATAAATACTACACTATGCTCCCTCGCTAACAGCTAACTGTGGTTGTTAGCTGATAAATACTATACTATGCTCCCTCGCTAAAAGCTAACTATGGTTGTTAGCTGATAAATACTACAATATGCTCCCTCGCTAACATCTAATTTTGGTTGTTAGCTCATAAATGTTACTCAATGTTCACCAGCCAACAGCTAACTGTGGTTGTTAGCTGCTAACTGCTACACAATGTTCACCTGCAAACAGCTAACCGGGCTTGTTAGCTGCTAAATGCTACACTAGCTCTACCTGCTACTTGCTAATGTTAGTTGCCACGTGACCCGTCGACATTTTTGGCCGTTATCGAGCCGACGTGATGTCCTCCTTCCTCCTCAGGGCTCCGACTTCCACGTCTCTCGCAGGCGTCGCCACGGCAACGTGTTTAAGACCCACCTCCTGGGCAAGCCCGTCATCCGGGTGACGGGCGCCGAGAACATCCGGAAGATCCTGCTGGGGGAGCACAGTCTGGTGTGCACGCAGTGGCCCCAGAGCACGCGCATCATCCTGGGCCCCAACACGCTGGTCAACTCTGTCGGCGAAGCCCACAAGAGGAAGAGGAAGGTAAGATCCCGCCTCTCCCCTGGCCCATTGACGTTAATGACGTCTCATGACTCCGCCCCCTCTTCAAGGTCTTGGCCAAGGTGTTTAGCAGGCCGGCTCTGGAGTCCTACCTGCCCCGCCTGCAGGAAGTGGTGCGCTGCGAAGTGGCCAAGTG
>NC_084549.2:67407500-67510000 GCF_033978685.3 Nerophis lumbriciformis | reverse complement strand
TCAAATCGTGCGCACATCCCCTGGTGGAAGATGCTAAATGTATTATTTTGTATTATTTGTAGGACAAATGTACTTTGTATTGAAGAAAGAACATGTAGGAAATGTAAAATCACTGAATAATAGCAGTTTTAGGCTAATATTAGCGATATTTTCCGAGCTTGTTTTCTGTGCGTCCATTGAAGAAATACAGAAAGAAGAGTGAAATTGTAATATTTGACACCCCAGTAAAGCGTTATGGTTGTTAAATGGATTTTAAATGCGCTTCAAGGGTTAAAAAAAATAAATTAAAAAAAATTAAAAAACTTAAAAATGTTTTATTTATATATATATATATATATATATATATATATATATATATATATATATATATATATATATATATATATATATATAGTCAAGGTTATTGTGCCTTACCTGTTATACAATACTGTTATACCTAAAAAAAAAAAAAAAAAATATATATATATATATATAATATATAAATATATTTATTTTTATTTTTTATTTTTTTTAGATCAGGAAAAAAGACAGAGGCTATTTCATCCCTACAAGCCTGTTTTGCAATAAGAAATGTTTATTTTTTATTTTTTTGCGAAACAGGCTTGAAGGGATGAAATAGCCTCTGTCTTTTTTCCTGCCCTAAAAAAAATAAATATACATATATATATATATATATATATATATGTATATATATATATATATATATATATATATATATATATATATATATATATATATATATATATATATATATATATATATATATATATATACATAGTCAAGGTTACTGTGCCTTACCTGTTATACAATACTGTTATACCTATCTAAAATATATATATATATATATATATATATATATATATATATATATATATATATATATATATAAATATTTTTATTTTTATTTTTTTTAGATCAGGAAAAAAGACAGAGGCTATTTCATCCCTACAAGCCTGTTTCGCAAAAAAAAATGTTTTTTTGTTTTGTTTTTTTGCAAAACAGGCTTGTAGGGATGAAATAGCCTCTGTCTTTTTTCCTGCCCTAAAAAAAAAAAAAAAAAATATATATATATATATATATATATATATATACATACATATACATATGTATATATACATATGTATGCCATTTAAAATATAAAAATAAAAATAAAAAAATAAAAAATATATATATGCAATTAAAAAAATTTGAATAAAATTAAATATATATATATATATATATATACACACATATATATATATATACATATATATATTTTTATTTTTATTTTTTTTGCGAAACAGGTTTGTAGGGATGTCTTTTTTCCTTACCTAAAAAATAAAATAAATAAATATATTTATTTAATTTTATTCAATTTTTTTTAGGTCAGGATAAAAGTCTCTACAAGCCTGTTTCGCAGGTTTCCCTGCTCTTCAGGGGATTGTATATAAAATCCCCTGCACTGTATAACAGGTAAACCACAGTAACCTTGACTATATATATATATATATATATATATATATATATATATATATATATATATATATATATATAGCTTACCTCGCATGCTGCTAATTTTTATATCCTGGCGTGGTCACATGACTGTGCCGAACGCTTTGTACACGTCACCCTCAGCAAACGCCGCTTGAAAGACCTTTTTCGCGCCTTTCTAGTACAAGTTATCGCGTTTTTGTCCGTGAAAGTGTTCGGCACAATCGTGCTACGTGCTAGCAGAACAAAACAGGACTCAGGACAACAATAAGAAGGAAGGCATAAAAAGTGGGGGACGCGGACGTTAAGTGAAATGAAGAAGTTGTTGATTGACAGCAGGTGACCATTGTTGCAATAGCAAGGTACCTAATAATGTGACCTTCGTTACGGGAGCGATGCTGTGAATTAGCACTTTGTCTATACTTTTAATATGTTGTGTCTCTTTGTGTAGATGTTCATGTGTTGTTTTGGTCTGAATACACACACACACACACACACACACACACACACACACACACACGAACACACACACACACACATACTGGTTATCATTTGGAATGGGGACCAAATTTAAATAATTTTGCATAATTCACACAAATTTGTACGTGACTACTGAGGACCATTCAAAAATAAATAAAAAAGTTCAAATGAAATATGACATGATGGTCAGAATACAGAACTACAGCTGTCATCTTATAGGAAGTTTCACCACTTAAATGTTAAAGCTTAATAATGTTTTATAATCATGCTGTATGAAAATTGTTTCACTTTTCAATAAATTTTCTCTTTTACCAATATTTGAAACACGTAAACAAAGTAACCCAAATTTCCCTGTGGTGTGATAAATAAAGTATTATCTTATCTTAAACCACAGAAATAAAATACAAAACTCATTTAAACTTTTATTTTTACTTTTTATTTTTAACAACATTGAACATAAAGAACTTAAAAAAAACTGTTCTACTTAACCAGTCTTGCGGATTATCTCTTAATCTACTATTTTACTATTTTTTTTAAATAACTTAGGCATCTTCAGAATGGATCTGACTATCATTTAAAAAGGTTTCTCTTTAGGGGACCTGTTTTTTTGTCCCCATACCGTCAGAGGTCCCCTAAAGGTGACTGTGTAAACCAGGCCTGGGCAATTATTTTGACTCGGGGGGCCACATTTAGAGAAAAAATGGTGTCTGGGGGCCGGTATATCATACTTGCCAACCTTGAGACCTCCAATTTCGGGAGGTGGGGGGCGTGGTTGTGGGCGTGGTTAAGAGGGGAGGAGTATATTGACAGCTAGAATTCACCAAGTCAAGTATTTCATACACACACATATATATATATATATATATATATATATATATATATATATATATATATATATATATATATATATATATATATATATATATATATATATATGTATATATATATATATATATATATATATATACACACATATATTTATTTATATATATTTATTTATATATATTTATATATATATATATATATATATATATTTATATATATATATATATATATATATATATATATATATATATATATATATATATATATATATATATATATATATATATATATATCCTGAAAATATGCAAACAAAACTGTGTTTAGATAATTGATACTTCAAACTTGCATAAATAAATATTAAGGAATATAACATAACTTGGCTTCTGAGAGCTTCAAAATGTAATCAATAAAATGCTAAAGTTGTTGATAAACAAGCAATTATTTTAATAATTAAATATGGTCATTTTAAATGAATTATTATGATAATTTAAAATTAATTATTTCAAATATGTTTATTTTAATGTATAATTCTATGGCTGGATGTAATAAGGAGTCAGAAAAAATACAAATAAAAATACAATTAATTTTGATGTTTTTAGCAAAATATAGTAAACATTTATTAATTTTTTTTTTTTTTTAATTAATAAATATATTTATTTTTAGGTAAGATAAACATAATAATACAATTTATCTCTAGTCTGGATGATTTACTTCTTGTCTCCCTGTTGTCCTCCCGTCGTGAAAAAAGGCTGTCCTCGCTCAGGTCCGGCTGGAAGCCACGCCCCCTCCAGCTCCGGCTGAAAATCGGGAGATTTTCTGGAGAATATTTGTCCCGGGAGGTTTTCGGGAGAGGCGCTGAATTTCGGGAATCTCCCGGAAAATTCGGGAGGGTTGGCAAGTATGCGGTATATCTATTTGTAGGGACACTAATACAAAACATCACAATAATGTCTGATTGAATGCTAAAAACGTTATGACAGACCGCCTTAAAAAAACATAATGGAATTTTTTATTTTTCTATGAACGATAAAACACTGAATATTGACTAAATATGAATGTCACACCCCCTTTCGATCGACATATTTTACAATCAAGTGAAACGCAACAAAAATGCAAAAAACAGTGAAATATGAACGCGAAGGGTACAAAATAAACCCACCTACAATCTGATATAGCTTTAGAACTTTGTTGTGAAAAGCACCTTCCGCGTCTGTGGAAACGTTTCCTGCCCAAAAAAACCCCGACTTTTTGACACTTAAAAAAAATCCCGACTTTTTGACAAAATAAAAACAGATTATTTGACACTTACAAAAAATCCAGACTTTTTGACAAACCCCCCCCCCCGCCCCCCCACCTTCCCCCCTGACTTTTTGACACTTGGAAACAATCCCAACTTTTTGACACTTACTGTAGAAAAAATCCAGCAAAAATCCCAATTTTTTTACAAAAAAAAAAATCCCGATTTTTATGACAAAAAAAAAATTCCGATTTTTATGACAAAAAAAAAATCCCGATTTTTTGACATTTAGAAAAAATCCAGACTTTTTGACCAAAAAAACCCAGACTTTTTGACACAGAAAAATATCCCGAAAAATTCAGATTTTTTTGACAAAACAAATCCAGACTTTTTGACAACCCCCCCCCCCCCCCAACTGTTTGACACTTGGAAAAAAATTAGAAAAATCCAGATTTTTTACCAAAAAACTCAAAAAATTTTGACACTTAGAAAAAATCCAGATTTTTTGACAAAAAAAACCCTGACTTTTTGACACTTGGAAAAAATCCAGAAAAATTCTGACTTTTTAACAAAAAAAATTCCCGATTTTTTGACAAAAAAATTCCCGACTTTGTAACACTTACAAAAAATCCAGACTTTTTGACACTTACTATAGAAAAAATCCAGCAAAAATCCCAATTTTTTTTACAAAAAAAAAAATCCCGATTTTTATGACAAAACCCCCCCCCCTGACTTTTTGACACTTGGAAACAATCCCAACTTTTTGACACTTAAAAAAATCCCGATTTTTTTTGACGAAAAAAAATTCCGATTTTTAGACACTTATATAAAAATCCAGACTTTTTACCAAAAAAACCCCAGATTTTTTACCAAAAAAACCCAGACTTTTTGACACTTAGAAAAAAATCCCGAAAAATTTCGATTTTTTGACAAAAAAAATCCAGACTTTTTGACACTTAAAAAAAATTCAGACTTTTTGACAAAAAAAACCCTGACTTTTTGACACTTGGAAAAAATCAAGAAAAATCCCGATTTTTTGACAAAAAAAATCCCGACTTTTTAACATTTACAAAAAATCTCAACTTTTTGACACTTGGAAAAAATTTCTAAAAATCTCCACTTTTTAACTAAAAAAAATTCCAACTTTTTGACACTTGGAAAAAATTTCGAAAAATCCCGACTTTTTAACTAAAAAAATCCCGACTTTTTGACACTTAAAAAAATTCCTGACTTTTTGACAAAAAAAAACACCCGACTTTTTGACACTTAGAAAAAAATGTGTCTGGGGCCGGTATATCTATTTTTAGGAACACTAATACAAAACCTCACAATAATGTCTGATTGAATGCTAAAAACGTTATGACAGACCGCCTTAAAAAACATAATGGAATTTTAAATGTTTCTATGAACGATAAAACCCTGAATATTGACAAAATATGAAGGTCACACCCCCTTTCGATCGACATATTTTACAATCAAGTGAAACGCAACAAAAATGCAACAAACAGTGAAATATGAACATGAAGGGTACAAAATAAACCCACCTACAATCGGATACATCTGATACATCACTAAGCTTTAGAACTTTGTTGTGAAAAGCTCCTTCCGCGTCTGTGGAAACGCTACCCGACTTTTTGACACTTAGAAAAAATCCTGACTTTTTGACAAAAAAAAACCAGACTATTTGACACTTAGAAAAAAATCCAGACTTTTTGACAAACCCCCCCTGACTTTTTGACACTTGGAAACAATCCAGCAAAAATCCTGATTTTTTTGGCAAAAAAAAAATCCCGATTTTTTTGGACAAAAAAAAAATCCCGATTTTTTTGACACTTAGAAAAAATCCAGACTTTTTACCAAAAAACCCCAAACTTTTTACCAAAAAACCCCAGACTTTTTGACACTTAGAATAAAATCCCGAAAAATTCACATTTTTTGACAAAAAAAATCCAGACTTTTTGACAACCCCCCACCCCACACGTTGTGACACTTGGAAACAATCCCAATTTTTTGACATTTAGAAAAAATCCCGAAAAATCCAGATTTTGGACCAAAAAAAATCCAAATTTTATGACACTTAGAAAAAATCCAGACTTTTTGACAAAAAAAAACCCTGACTTTTTGACACTTGGAAAAAATCCAGAAAAATTCCAACTTAAAAAAAAAAAAAAAATCCAGATTTTTTGACAAAAAAAATCCCGATTTTGTAACACTTACAAAAAATCCCGACTTTTGGACAAAAAACCCCCCCGACTTTTTGATACTTGGAAAAAAAGGTGTCTGGGGGCTGGTATATCTATTTTTAGGAGCACTAATACAAAACCTCACCATAATATCTGATTGAATATACATCTGATATATCACTAAGCTTTAGAACTTTGTTGTGAAAAGCTCCTTCCGCGTCTGTGGAAACGCTACCCGACTTTTTGACACTTAGAAAAAATCCTGACTTTTTGACAAAAAAAACCCAGACTATTTGACACTTAGAAAAAAATCCAGACTTTTTGACAAACCCCCCCTGACTTTTTGACACTTGGAAACAATCCAGCAAAAATCCTGATTTTTTTGGCAAAAAAAAAATCCCGATTTTTTTGGACCAAAAAAAAAATCCCGATTTTTTGACACTTAGAAAAAATCCAGACTTTTTACCAAAAAACCCCAAACTTTTTACCAAAAAACCCCAGACTTTTTGACACTTAGAATAAAATCCCGAAAAATTCACATTTTTTGACAAAAAAAATCCAGACTTTTTGACAACCCCCCACCCCACACGTTGTGACACTTGGAAACAATCCCAATTTTTTGACATTTAGAAAAAATCCCGAAAAATCCAGATTTTGGACCAAAAAAAATCCAAATTTTATGACACTTAGAAAAAATCCAGACTTTTTGACAAAAAAAAACCCGATTTTGTAACACTTACAAAAAATCCCGACTTTTGGACAAAAAACCCCCCCGACTTTTTGATACTTGGAAAAAAAGGTGTCTGGGGGCTGGTATATCTATTTTTAGGAGCACTAATACAAAACCTCACCATAATATCTGATTGAATATACATCTGATATATCACTAAGCTTTAGAACTTTGTTGTGAAAAGCTCCTTCCGCGTCTGTGGAAACGCTACCCGACTTTTTGACACTTAGAAAAAATCCTGACTTTTTGACAAAAAAAACCCAGACTATTTGACACTTAGAAAAAAATCCAGACTTTTTGACAAACCCCCCCTGACTTTTTGACACTTGGAAACAATCCAGCAAAAATCCTGATTTTTTTGGCAAAAAAAAAATCCCGATTTTTTTGGACCAAAAAAAAAATCCCGATTTTTTGACACTTAGAAAAAATCCAGACTTTTTACCAAAAAACCCCAAACTTTTTACCAAAAAACCCCAGACTTTTTGACACTTAGAATAAAATCCCGAAAAATTCACATTTTTTGACAAAAAAAATCCAGACTTTTTGACAACCCCCCACCCCACACGTTGTGACACTTGGAAACAATCCCAATTTTTTGACATTTAGAAAAAATCCTGAAAAATCCAGATTTTGGACCAAAAAAAATCCAAATTTTATGACACTTAGAAAAAATCCAGACTTTTTGACAAAAAAAACCCTGACTTTTTGACACTTGGAAAAAATCCAGAAAAATTCCAACTTAAAAAAAAAAAAAAAATCCCGATTTTGTAACACTTACAAAAAATCCCGACTTTTGGACAAAAAACCCCCCCGACTTTTTGATACTTGGAAAAAAAGGTGTCTGGGGGCTGGTATATCTTATTTTTAGGAGCACTAATACAAAACCTCACCATAATGTCTGATTGAATATACATCTGATATATCACTAAGCTTTAGAACTTTGTTGTGAAAAGCTCCTTCCGCGTCTGTGGAAACGCTTCCCGCCCACACTGATTAGTGCCTCGTCTGAGCTGCTGTGACGTACATGACCATAGTAACTAATTAGATGACCATAGTAACTAATTAGATGACCATTGTAACTAGTATATCATCCATAAGTGCAGATTCCAACCATTAACATACTTTGTATAGTTCAAGACTTACGGTCATTAGAAAACATCACTGCACATCATACACTTTCCATCTTAAAGATCTAAAAAAATTATTTGGGAATGTCCGACGGGCCAGATTGAAAAGCTTAACGAAAAGCATGCGACCCCCGGGCCTTAATTTGCCCAGGTCTGGTGTAAACAGAGCGATGTCCCCATTAAGTAAGCATTGCCAGAACACACACACACACACACACACACACACACACACACACACACACACACACACACACACACACACACACACATGCACGTAGGTACACGGGGGTCAAAGCGGTGTGAATAATAAAAGAATAGTTGAATGAGGACAGAGTGTTGTTATCTTTGTCCAGGCAGAAAGCAAATTCCATGTGTGACCTCGTTACGGAGCAAAGTGACTGAGGTCACGTTTGGGGCGTTTGGAGTGGCGAGGGGGTGGTGGTGGTGGTGGTGGGGGGCACTGGGGGGGCACAAAGAGGCTGGCCTAATTAAGCTGGCTGCGCCGCTGCCAAGGTCCTTATCTGATGGACCGTCGCTGTGAACTTGGACAGGTTTTGGAGCAGGGTTCACTGCGGTGCCACCCGGCTGTGCAGGTCACCGAGCGGACAGCTGGCTGGGGGGGGGGCGAGGGGTGGGAGGGGGGGGGGGCGCATGGGAACCGGCAACGTTACACAACTCACGCGACGACAACACAAAGTCTGCCCCGGGCTCTTTTATCAATCAATCAATCAATCAATGTTTATTTACATAGCCCTAAATCACAAGTGTCTCAAAGGGCTGCACAAGCCACAACAACATCCTCGGTTCAGAACCCACATAAGGGCAAGGAAAAACTCACAACCCAGTGGGACGTCAATGTGAATGACTATGAGAAACCTTGGAGAGGACCGCATATGTGGGATCTAACATAATAGTGAGAGTCCAGTCCATAGTGGATCTAACATAATAGTGAGAGTCCAGTCCATAGTGGATCTAACATAATAGTGAGAGTCCAGTCCCTAGTGGATCTAACATAATATTGTGAGAGTCCGGTCCATAGTGGATCTAACATAATAGTGAGTGTCCAGTCCATAGTGGATCTAACATAATAGTGTGAGAGTCCAGTCCATAGTGGATCTAACATAATAGTGAGAGTCCAGTCCATAGTGGATCTAACATAATAGTGAGAGTCCAGTCCATAGTGGATTTAACATAATAGTGAGAGTCCAGTCCATAGTGGATCTAACATAATAGTGAGAGTCCAGTCCATAGTGGATCTAACATAATAGTGTGAGAGTCCAGTCCATAGTGGATCTAACATAATAGTGAGAGTCCAGTCCATAGTGGATCTAACATAATAGTGTGAGAGTCCGGTCCATAGTGGATCTAACATAATAGTGAGAGTCCAGTCCATAGTGGATTTAACATAATAGTGAGAGTCCAGTCCATAGTGGATCTAACATAATAGTGAGAGTCCAGTTCATAGTGGATCTAACATAATAGTGTGAGAGTCCAGTCCATAGTGGATCTAACATAATAGTGAGAGTCCAGTCCATAGTGGATCTAACATAATAGTGTGAGAGTCCAGTCCATAGTGGATCTAACATAATAGTGAGAGTCCAGTCCATAGTGGATCTAACATAATATTGTGAGAGTCCGGTCCATAGTGGATCTAACATAATAGTGAGTGTCCAGTCTATAGTGGATCTAATATAATAGTGTGAGAGTCCAGTCCATAGTGGATCTAACATAATAGTGAGAGTCCAGTCCATAGTGGATCTAACATAATAGTGAGAGTCCAGTCCATAGTGGATTTAACATAATAGTGAGAGTCCAGTCCATAGTGGATCTAACATAATAGTGAGAGTCCAGTCCATAGTGGATCTAACATAATAGTGTGAGAGTCCAGTCCATAGTGGATCTAACATAATAGTGAGAGTCCAGTCCATAGTGGATCTAACATAACAGTGTGAGAGTCCAGTCCATAGTGGATCTAACATAATAGTGAGAGTCCAGTCCATAGTGGATCTAACATAATATTGTGAGAGTCCAGTCCATAGTGGATCTAACATAATAGTGAGAGTCCAGTCCATAGTGGATCTAACATAATAGTGTGAGAGTCCAGTCCATAGTGGATCTAACATAATAGTGAGAGTCCAGTCCATAGTGGATCTAACATAATAGTGAGAGTCCAGTCCATAGTGGATCTAACATAATAGTGAGAGTCCAGTCCATAGTGGATCTAACATAATAGTGTGAGAGTCCAGTCCATAGTGGATCTAACATAATAGTGAGAGTCCAGTCCATAGTGGATCTAACATAATAGTGTGAGAGTCCAGTCCATAGTGGATCTAACATAATAGTGAGAGTCCAGTCCATAGTGGATCTAACATAATATTGTGAGAGTCCGGTCCATAGTGGATCTAACATAATAGTGAGTGTCCAGTCCATAGTGGATCTAACATAATAGTGTGAGAGTCCAGTCCATAGTGGATCTAACATAATAGTGAGAGTCCAGTCCATAGTGGATCTAACATAACAGTGTGAGAGTCCAGTCCATAGTGGATCTAACATAATAGTGAGAGTCCAGTCCATAGTGGATCTAACATAATATTGTGAGAGTCCAGTCCATAGTGGATCTAACATAATAGTGAGAGTCCAGTCCATAGTGGATCTAACATAATAGTGTGAGAGTCCAGTCCATAGTGGATCTAACATAATAGTGAGAGTCCAGTCCATAGTGGATCTAACATAATAGTGAGAGTCCAGTCCATAGTGGATCTAACATAATAGTGAGAGTCCAGTCCATAGTGGATCTAACATAATAGTGTGAGAGTCCAGTCCATAGTGGATCTAACATAATAGTGAGAGTCCAGTCCATAGTGGATCTAACATAATAGTGTGAGAGTCCAGTCCATAGTGGATCTAACATAATAGTGAGAGTCCAGTCCATAGTGGATCTAACATAATAGTGTGAGAGTCCAGTCCATAGTGGATCTAACATAATAGTGAGAGTCCAGTCCATAGTGGATCTAACATAATATTGTGAGAGTCCGGTCCATAGTGGATCTAACATAATAGTGAGTGTCCAGTCCATAGTGGATCTAACATAATAGTGTGAGAGTCCAGTCCATAGTGGATCTAACATAATAGTGAGAGTCCAGTCCATAGTGGATCTAACATAATAGTGAGAGTCCAGTCCATAGTGGATCTAACATAATAGTGAGAGTCCAGTCCATAGTGGATCTAACATAATATTGTGAGAGTCCAGTCCATAGTGGATCTAACATAATAGTGAGAGTCCAGTCCATAGTGGATCTAACATAATAGTGTGAGAGTCCAGTCCATAGTGGATCTAACATAATAGTGAGAGTCCAGTTCATAGTGGATCTAACATAATAGTGAGAGTCCAGTCCATAGTGGATCTAACATAATAGTGAGAGTCCAGTCCATAGTGGATCTAACATAATAGTGTGAGAGTCCAGTCCATAGTGGATCTAACATAATAGTGAGAGTCCAGTCCATAGTGGATCTAACATAATAGTGTGAGAGTCCAGTCCATAGTGGATCTAACATAATAGTGAGAGTCCAGTCCATAGTGGACCTAACATAATAGTGAGAGTCCAGTCCATAGTGGATCTAACATAATAGTGAGAGTCCAGTCCATAGTGGATCCAACATAATAGTGTGAGAGTCCAGTCCATAGTGGATCTAACATAATAGTGAGAGTCCAGTCCATAGTGGATCTAACATAATATTGTGAGAGTCCGGTCCATAGTGGATCTAACATAATAGTGAGTGTCCAGTCCATAGTGGATCTAACATAATAGTGTGAGAGTCCAGTTCATAGTGGATTTAACATAATAGTGAGAGTCCAGTCCATAGTGGATCTAACATAATAGTGAGAGTCCAGTCCATAGTGGATCTAACATAATAGTGTGAGAGTCCAGTCCATAGTGGATCTAACATAATAGTGAGAGTCCAGTCCATAGTGGATCTAACATAATATTGTGAGAGTCCAGTCCATAGTGGATCTAACATAATAGTGAGAGTCCAGTCCATAGTGGATCTAACATAATAGTGTGAGAGTCCAGTCCATAGTGGATCTAACATAATAGTGAGAGTCCAGTCCATAGTGGATCTAACATAATAGTGAGAGTCCAGTCCATAGTGGATCTAACATAATAGTGAGAGTCCAGTCCATAGTGGATCTAACATAATAGTGTGAGAGTCCAGTCCATAGTGGATCTAACATAATAGTGAGAGTCCAGTCCATAGTGGATCTAACATAATAGTGTGAGAGTCCAGTCCATAGTGGATCTAACATAATAGTGAGAGTCCAGTCCATAGTGGATATAACATAATAGTGAGAGTCCAGTCCATAGTGGATCTAACATAATAGTGAGAGTCCAGTCCATAGTGGATCTAACATAATAGTGTGAGAGTCCAGTCCATAGTGGATCTAACATAATAGTGAGAGTCCAGTCCATAGTGGATCTAACATAATAGTGTGAGAGTCCAGTCCATAGTGGATCTAACATAATAGTGAGAGTCCAGTCCATAGTGGATCTAACATAACAGTGTGAGAGTCCAGTCCATAGTGGATCTAACATAATAGTGAGAGTCCAGTCCATAGTGGATCTAACATAATATTGTGAGAGTCCAGTCCATAGTGGATCTAACATAATAGTGAGAGTCCAGTCCATAGTGGATCTAACATAATAGTGTGAGAGTCCAGTCCATAGTGGATCTAACATAATAGTGAGAGTCCAGTCCATAGTGGATATAACATAATAGTGTGAGAGTCCAGTCCATAGTGGATCTAACATAATAGTGAGAGTCCAGTCCATAGTGGATATAACATAATAGTGTGAGAGTCCAGTCCATAGTGGATCTAACATAATAGTGAGAGTCCAGTCCATAGTGGATCTAACATAATAGTGTGAGAGTCCAGTCCATAGTGGATCTAACATAATAGTGAGAGTCCAGTCCATAGTGGATCTAACATAATAGTGAGAGTCCAGTCCATAGTGGATCTAACATAATAGTGAGAGTCCAGTCCATAGTGGATATAACATAATAGTGAGAGTCCAGTCCATAGTGGATCTAACATAATAGTGTGAGAGTCCAGTCCATAGTGGATCTAACATAATAGTGAGAGTCCAGTCCATAGTGGATCTAACATAATAGTGAGAGTCCAGTCCATAGTGGATCTAACATAATAGTGTGAGAGTCCAGTCCATAGTGGATCTAACATAATAGTGAGAGTCCAGTCCATAGTGGATCTAACATAATATTGTGAGAGTCCAGTCCATAGTGGATCTAACATAATAGTGAGAGTCCAGTCCATAGTGGATCTAACATAATAGTGAGAGTCCAGTCCATAGTGGATATAACATAATAGTGTGAGAGTCCAGTCCATAGTGGATCTAACATAATAGTGAGAGTCCAGTCCATAGTGGATCTAACATAATAGTGTGAGAGTCCAGTCCATAGTGGATCTAACATAATAGTGAGAGTCCAGTCCATAGTGGATCTAACATAACAGTGTGAGAGTCCAGTCCATAGTGGATCTAACATAATAGTGAGAGTCCAGTCCATAGTGGATCTAACATAATATTGTGAGAGTCCAGTCCATAGTGGATCTAACATAATAGTGAGAGTCCAGTCCATAGTGGATCTAACATAATAGTGTGAGAGTCCAGTCCATAGTGGATCTAACATAATAGTGAGAGTCCAGTCCATAGTGGATATAACATAATAGTGTGAGAGTCCAGTCCATAGTGGATCTAACATAATAGTGAGAGTCCAGTCCATAGTGGATATAACATAATAGTGTGAGAGTCCAGTCCATAGTGGATCTAACATAATAGTGAGAGTCCAGTCCATAGTGGATCTAACATAATAGTGTGAGAGTCCAGTCCATAGTGGATCTAACATAATAGTGAGAGTCCAGTCCATAGTGGATCTAACATAATAGTGAGAGTCCAGTCCATAGTGGATCTAACATAATAGTGAGAGTCCAGTCCATAGTGGATATAACATAATAGTGAGAGTCCAGTCCATAGTGGATCTAACATAATAGTGTGAGAGTCCAGTCCATAGTGGATCTAACATAATAGTGAGAGTCCAGTCCATAGTGGATCTAACATAATAGTGAGAGTCCAGTCCATAGTGGATCTAACATAATAGTGTGAGAGTCCAGTCCATAGTGGATCTAACATAATAGTGAGAGTCCAGTCCATAGTGGATCTAACATAATATTGTGAGAGTCCAGTCCATAGTGGATCTAACATAATAGTGAGAGTCCAGTCCATAGTGGATCTAACATAATAGTGAGAGTCCAGTCCATAGTGGATATAACATAATAGTGTGAGAGTCCAGTCCATAGTGGATCTAACATAATAGTGAGAGTCCAGTCCATAGTGGATCTAACATAATAGTGTGAGAGTCCAGTCCATAGTGGATCTAACATAATAGTGAGAGTCCAGTCCATAGTGGATCTAACATAATAGTGAGAGTCCAGTCCATAGTGGATCTAACATAATAGTGTGAGAGTCCAGTCCATAGTGGATCTAACATAATAGTGAGAGTCCAGTCCATAGTGGATCTAACATAATATTGTGAGAGTCCGGTCCATAGTGGATCTAACATAATAGTGAGTGTCCAGTCCATAGTGGATCTAACATAATAGTGTGAGAGTCCAGTCCATAGTGGATCTAACATAATAGTGAGAGTCCAGTCCATAGTGGATCTAACATAATAGTGAGAGTCCAGTCCATAGTGGATCTAACATAATAGTGAGAGTCCAGTCCATAGTGGATCTAACATAATAGTGAGAGTCCAGTCCATAGTAGGGCCAGCAGGAGACCATCTCGAGCGGTGCACAGGCGAGCGGTCCACCCCGGGTCCCGACTCTGGACAGCCAGCACTTCATCCATCCATTATCGAAAAGGTTGAGCCATGAAGACGCGTGAAAAAGGGAGTTCTGTTGTGAATATTCATCCAGGACACTTCCTGGTGGTCTAAATCTTTATCTGGAGCGCCCCCTGCAGGGCTGCTGGAAAATAATACGTTTTTTTTCCCTCAGCTGTAATACACTTCTTCACCACTTGTGGCAGTAATGACAACATCAGACAAACAGAAGTAGTCTGGCACTAAAGTCATAGAGAAGGTTCAGAAGCGCAAAAATTATGACTAAATTCACAGTTTATTTTGGAAATGTATTTATTAAAAATGATTTATTACTCAAATGTCACATATTTTTTTTGTAATTATTTTATTTTAATTCAACCAATTAATGTATTTGTAAAAGTCGGAATGTGTCGGGTGAGACGAGGACAGTTTGTTGTGATCCCAATATGCAGAGCACAGCGGGATGCGGCGTGCAGGTAAAAAGGTATGTAACGCTTGAAACCAAAAACAAACGAAAGGGAAAAGGGAAAGAAAAATGCAATGGCTGTGCAAAACGAAAGTCAAACTGAACTGGCTACAAAGTAAACAGAAACAGAATTCTGGACGACAGCAAAAACTTACGGCGTCCACAAAGTACATCCGTACTATGTCCACACAAAGAAGGATAGCAACAACTTAAATAGCCTTGCTTGCCAACACAAAGCAGGTGCGGGGAATAGCGCTCAAAGGAAGACGTGAAACTGCTACAGGAAAACACCAACAAAACAGGAAGGGCCACCAAAATAACAGCGCAAGACAAGAACTAAAGCACTACACAGGAAAACACCAACAAACTCAAAATAAGGCACGACGACCTGGTGGAGTTTAATTTTTAACGTTTTCTGCTGGTGGTATGCCTACGGATTTTGTTTATGAAAAAAATGTGCCTTGCCTCAAAAAAGGTTGAAAAACACTGGTCTACGGCTTAACCTGGAGCGCCCCCTGGAGGGCCGCCGGAAAAGATTACGTTTTTTTCCCCTCAGCTGTAATACACTTCTTCACCACTTGTGGCAGTAATGACAACATCAGACAAACAGAAGAAGTCTGGCACTAAAGTCATAGAGAAGGTTCTTAAGCACTAAAATTATGACTAAATTCACAGTTTATTTTGGAAATATATTTATTAAAAATTATTTATTACTCAAATGTCACATATTTTATTTGTAATTATTTTATTTTAATTCAACCAATTACTGTATTTGTAAAAGTCGGAATGTGTCGGGTGAGACGAGGACGGTTTGTCGTGATCCCAATATGCAGACCACAGCGGGAGGCAGCGTGCAGGTGAATAGGTATGTAATGCTTGAAACCAAAAACAAACTAAAGGGAACAAGGAAAGGAAAAGGCAATGGCTGTGCAAAACGAAAGTAAAACTGAACTGGCTACAAAGTAAACAGAAACAGAATGCTGGACGACAGCAAAAACTTACGGCGTCCACACTATGACTAAATTTGCAAAAATTATGACTAAATTCACAGTTTATTTTTGGAAATATATTTACTAAAAATTATTTATTACTCAAATGTCACATTTTTTGTAATTATTTATTTTAATTCAACCAATTAATGTATTTGTATTTATTTGAACACTAATTGTGTGAATGCTCTACCTTCAACATTTTTCACCCGATTCAAAGCGTTCCAACTTCAAACTGTTCAGCCTATTCGGGAATCGCAGACTTTCCCTTGACAAATTCTCAAAAATTCCCGGTTTTCCATGGCATTTTTCCTATTCAAAATGAATTGACCATTTTTCAAAATGCCACCATTTCCACATTTTTCAACCTAGTTAAAGTTAAAGTACCAATGATTGTCACACACACACTAGGTGTGGTGAAATGTGTCCTTATTAGGACTGTCAAAGGATTCAAATATTTCACCGCGATTAATCGCAGTTTGTCCATCGTTAACTCAATTTTTTTTGTGATTTTTCGCAGATAGTAAAAAAATTCCGTCATTAATAAGAGTACCCTAGACGGATAATTATCACGTTTTTATTACCATGACTGGACAATTAGTTTGCTTAAATAAAAAGTTCTTAAACATTATGCTTATTTTAAAAATCTCAACACAAAAAGGACATAAACACGCTTCTAAAGAGATTTTAAAATAAACGACAAGCGTGTTGGTGCCCTACGGAGCCCCTCAAGGGACATGGGGGGAAACATTTTTTTAAATAATTTTTTTAATTTTATTTTTATTTTTTTAGACAAGTATCTCATGCGCACGAGAAACCATCTCGTGCGCACATGAAAATTTCTCATGCGCACGAGAAAAAAAAATAAAAAAAAATAATTAAATCCCCCCCCCCCCATGTCCCTTGAGGCAGGGGTCCCCAAACCTTTTGACTCGTGGGCCGCATTGGGTTAAAAAACTTTGGTCGGGGGCCGAGCTGTGTATATATATATATATATATATATATATATATATATATATATATATATATATATTATACCTAAAAAAAAAAAAAAAAATATATATATATATATATATATATATATATATATATATAATATATATAAATATATTTATCTTTATTGTTTTGGGATCAGGAAAGAAGAAGACAGAGGCTATTTCATCCCTACAAGCCTGTTTCGCAAAAAAAAAAAATTTTTTTTTTTTTTTTTTTTGCAAAACAGGCATGTAGGGATGAAATAGCCTCTGTCTTTTTTCCTGCCCTAAAAAATAAAAAATAAAAAAATAAAAATAAATAAATAAATAAATATATATATATATATATACAGTATATATATATACACACACACACACACACAGCCCAGCCCCCGGCCAAATTTTTTTTCTTTTTAATCCGTTTTGACATTTAACATTGTCACGTTATTGATGGGAAAATTAATTTTTAGACAATATGATTTGCCTGAGCGGCTAGGAGACACCGAGAGTAACACGCGGTAGAAAATGGATTAGAAAGGAAAGATAAAAACAAACAAAAAAACAAACAAAAAAAAACGGGCTCCATAGTGCCCTGCCATATTTAGTATTTTGTAGTTGTACATAATTTGTATTCCTGCTGTAGGAGCACTTGCATTCAGAGGGGGAGCTACAATTCCATGTTTAGATAGCAGTTTTGCGCATTAATAACACACATTTTGCGGATTGTTATGATCATGCTCGGATTGTCACGTAATCTGTAATATTTCTACATGAATAAATATTCTGTACATTACATGTTGTACAAGCTAATGGTATTCATATCTGTACATGACAATGCTTTAACCTTCTCTATTTATTAACAAAATGTAACATTCAGCCTGCTAATCATTCTGTAATTGAAGAATATCAAGTTATAAAAGAAAATATATTTTTTTATACACTTTAAGCATCACTTTTTAAAATGCTATGTAGAAGTATCACAGATTACATTACAAAACATCTTTGACAAAGCATGATCGTAACGTAAGACATTTTTATTTTGTTATGTAGTTAGACCAAATGTGACCACATCGCGCTTTTATTGTGAAGCAGGAAGTGCCTGATTGGTTTGAGAAGGTGTCTTGACATGTTTTGACCAAAGTCTCCGATTAAAAAGTGACTGTTGACTTCCTGCTGACCGTCTTTTTTTTCTGCTGAGCTTTTATTCCATCCTAGTGAAGCAGTTAGTGTAACAATCTACATTTGACGTCATGAACGCACTCAACTGTAATCAAACACGGACGTGAATCTCCTCCTCTCTCCGTTGGCGATGGAAGATCAAATATTCTTGTCTTGTCGGGAGAACAACTTGTCATGTCTTTCTGATATTTCCATGACGTCCCTTTCCTTTCTGCATTTCTGCTCGCTATTTTCCAGCTTGTGGCTCGACAGCAAATGAACGCCGTCACGTTTCCCGCGCTACGGAACGGACCGAGGGTCAAAAAGGAGTCAGGACGTATTAATCGTTAATTAAAAAAATTAACATTGTTAAAGGAACTTTTAGTTAACGCCTTATTATCACGTTCATTTATTTTTTGTGGACATTTTGCATCTGCAGTGCAACCACATCATTTTTTCCCATTGTGTGAATCAATAAAGTCTCTCAATCAGGGCTTTTATTGTGATAGGGTGGCATCACCTTCTCGCTGGTAAACAAGAGGCCGTGAGCGTCGTTACGAAAATGTCCAGGTCGCCGGTGTCGTCTCGCCAGCCGTTTTTGTCTCCGCGCACTTCCTGCGCACGCTTCACTCGTCTGGCGCCACCAACGCACCACTTTGTCAAATGGGCGGGAACGTGTGTGTGTGTGTGTGTGTGTGTGTGTGTGTGTGTGTGTGTGTGTGTGTGTGTGTGTGTGTAGATGTCTGACCTCCAGCTTGTGTTGTCTTTGTGTTTATTTCCATCCCTTCAGACCGCAGCACTGCAGAGCTTGGAGTGTGTGTGCTAAATCTGGATATACACACACACACACACACACACACACACACACACACACACACACACATGTTTATATAAATGAGAAAAAAAAAAAAGAAAAAAAAAAGGAAAAAAAAAAATATATATATATACATATATATATATATACATATATACATATATATATATATATATATATATATATATATATATATATACATATACATATATACATATATATATATATATATATATATATATATATATATATATATATATATATATATATATATATATATATACACACACACACACAGGTAAAAGCCAGTAAATTAGAATATTTTGAAAAACTTGATTTATTTCAGTAATTGCATTCAAAAGGTGTAACTTGTACATTATATTTATTCATTGCACACAGACTGATGCATTCAAATGTTTATTTCATTTAATTTTGATGATTTGAAGTGGCAACAAATGAAAATCCAAAATTCCGTGTGTCACAAAATTAGAATATTGTGTAAGGGTTAAATTTTGAAGACACCTGGTGCCACAAACTAATCAGCTGATTAACTCAAAACACCTGCAAAGGGCTTTAAATGGTCTCTCAGTCCAGTTCTGAAGCCTACACAAACATGGGGAAGACTTCAGATTTGACAGCTGTCCAAAAGGCAACCATCGACACATTGCACAAGGAGGGAAAGACACAAAAGGTTATTGCTGAAGAGGCTGGCTGTTCTCAGAGCTCTGTGTCCAAACACATTAATGGAGAGGCAAAGGGAAGGAAAAACTGTGGTCAGAAAAAGTGTACAAGCGATAGGGATCACCGCGCCCTGGTCAAGATTGTGAAAAAAAACCCATTCAAAAATGTGGGGGAGATTCAGAAGGAGTGGACAGCTGCTGGAGTCAGTGCTTCAAGATCCACCACCAAGAGACGCTTGAAAGACATGGGTTTCAACTGCCGCATACCTCGTGTCAAGCCACTGTTGACCAAGAAACAGCGCGAAAAGCGTCTCACCTGGGCTAAGGAAAAAAAGAGCTGGACTGCTGCTGAGTGGTCCAAAGTCATGTTTTCTGACGAAAGCAAATTTTGCATTTCCTTTGGAAATCGAGGTCCCAGAGTCTGGAGGAAGACAGGAGAGGCACAGGATCCACGTTGCCTGAAGTCTAGTGTAAAGTTTCCACCATCAGTGATGGTTTGGGGTGCCATGTCATCTGCTGGTGTCGGTCCACTCTGTTTCCTGAGATCCAGGGTCAACGCAGCCGTCTACCAGCAAGTTTTAGAGCACTTCATGCTTCCTGCTGCTGACCTGCTCTATGGAGATGGAGATTTCAAGTTCCAACAGGACTTGGCGCCTGCACACAGCGCAAAATCTACCCGTGCCTGGTTTACAGACCATGGTATTTCTGTTCTAAATTGGCCCGCCAACTCCCCTGACCTTAGCCCCATAGAAAATCTGTGGGGTATTGTGAAAAGGAAGATGCAGAATGCCAGACCCAAAAACGCAGAAGAGTTGAAGGCCACTATCAGAGCAACCTGGGCTCTCATAACACCTGAGCAGTGCCAGAAACTCATCGACTCCATGCCACGCCGCATTAACGCAGTAATTGAGGCAAAAGGAGCTCCAACCAAGTATTGAGTATTGTACATGCTCATATTTTTCATTTTCATACTTTTCAGTTGGCCAACATTTCTAAAAATCCCCTTTTTGTATTAGCCTTAAGTAATATTCTAATTTTGTGACACACGGAATTTTGGATTTTCATTTGTTGCCACTTCAAATCATCAAAATTAAATGAAATAAACATTTGAATGCATCAGTCTGTGTGCAATGAATAAATATAATGTACAAGTTACACCTTTTGAATGCAATTACTGAAATAAATCAAGTTTTTCAAAATATTCTAATTTACTGGCTTTTACCTGTATGTATATATATATATATATATATATATATATATTTTTATATATATATATATATATATATATATATATATAATACCTAAAAAAAAATAAAAAAAAAAATAAAAATATATATATATATATATATATATATATATATATATATATATGCAAAGACATGCACCTGGGGATAAGTTGATTGGCAACACTAAATTGGCCCTAGTGTGTGGATGTGAGTGTGAATGTTGTCTGTCTATCTGTGTTGGCCCTGCGATGAGGTGGCGACTTGTCCAGGGTGTACCCCGCCTTCCGCCCGATTGTAGCTGAGATAGGCTCCAGCGCCCCCCGCGACCCCAAAGGGAATAAGCGGTAGAAAATGGATGGATGGATGGATATTTATCTTTTATTTGTATTTTTTTTAGATCAGGAAAAAAGACAGAGGTTATTTCATCCCTACAAGCCTGTTTCGCAATAAGAAATGTTTTGTTTTTTTGTGAAACAGGCTTGTAGGGATGAAATAACCTCTGTCTTTTTTCCTGCCCTATATATATATATATATATATATATATATATATATATATATATATATATACATACATACATACATACAGGTATATATATACACACATATATATATACACATATACATACATACACATATACATATATACACACATATATATACATATATACACACACACACACACACACGCACACGCACACGCACACACACACACACACACACACACACACACACACACACACACACACACACACACACACACACACACACACACACACACACACACACACACACACACACACACACACACACACACACACACACACACACACACACACACACACGGTGTCAGTCTGCTTCTGTCCTGGCAGCAAAGACAAACGTCTGCTCTTTGATTTGCTGCCTAAAAAACGTCCCCAACCAACACTTAAGTGCACTGCACGCTTCAGTCGCCTATTTTTGGTTGCTGGCCGCACACTTTTAGCACACGGCAGCTTCCTGTGGAACATCACGTCCTGCCCTAAACGCTGACTGGTGCGAGGCGCTCAGGAGCAGCTCGAGAGAGATTCATTGCTCGGAGTCTTCTTCCTGACTGACGTTGAGTCGAGTGTACGAGTGTGCACACTTGCACCTGATGGGACGTCCCAGGCGGCCACAGATCGGGTCCCTGGCGTCCGAGCATGAAGACTGATGTCAACAAGTCGTTAAAACATCAATGAAAACCTTGGATTGGACTTTAATATGTCTCTTTGGTTGGGTCTTAAATGGTGCACTTACACATTACACTTGGTCATTTGAGTGCATAAGTGTGTACACTTGTGTATTTACACTTTGTCTTTTGAGGGCATAAGAGTGTACACTTGTGTACTTACACTTGGTCTTTTGAGTGCGTAAGTGTCTACATTTGTGTACTTACACTTGGTCTTTTGAGTGCATAAGTGTGTACACTTGTGTACTTACACTTTGTCTTTTGAGGGTATAAGTGTGTACACTTGTGTACTTACACATGGTCTTTTGAGTGCAGAAGTGTGTACACTTGTGCACTTACACTTGGTCTTTTGAATGTATAAGTGAGTACATTTGTGTACTTACACTTGGTCTTTTGAGTGCATAAGTGTGTACACTTGTGTACTTACACCTTGTCTTTTGAGTGCATACGTGTGTACACTTGTGTACTTACACCTTGTCTTTTGAGTGCAGAAGTGTGTACACTTGTGTACTTTCACTTGGTCTTTCCAGTCCACAAGTGTGTACACTTGTGGACTTATACTTGGTCTTTTGAGTGCATAAGTGTGTACACTTGGTATTTTGAGTGCATAAGTGTGTACACTTGTGTACTTACACTTGGTATTCTGAGTGCATAAGTGTGTAAACGTGTGTACTTACACTTGGTCTTTCCAGTGCATAAGTGTGTACACTTGTGTACTTACACTTGGTCTTTTGAGTGCATAAGTGTGTAATTCTACTTGGTATTTTGAGTGCATAAGTGTGTACACTTGTGTACTTACACTTGGTCTTTACAGTGCATGAGTGTGTACACTTGTGTACTTACACTTGGTCTTTCCAGTGCATAAATGTGTACACTTGTGTACTTGGTCTTTTGAGTGCATAAGTGTGTACACTTGTGTACTTACACTTGGTCTTTCCAGTGCATAAATGTGTACACTTGTGTACTTGGTCTTTTGAGTGCATAAGTGTGTAAACGTGTGTACTTACACTTGGTCTTGCCAGTGCATAAGTGTGTACACTTGTGTACTTACACTTGGTCTTTTGAGTGCATAAGTGTGTAATTCTACTTGGTATTTTGAGTGCATAAGTGTGTCACATGTGTACTTACATTTGGTCTTTACAGTGCATGAGTGTGTACACTTGTGTACTTACACTTGGTCTTTCCAGTGCATAAATGTGTACACTTGTGTACTTGGTCTTTTGAGTGCATAAGTGTGTACACTTGTGTACTCACACTTGGTCTTTCCAGTGCATACGTGTGTTACACTTGTGTACTTACACTTGGTATTTTCCATGGCATAAGTGTGTACACTTAGACTGTTCTCACACAGTGCACTGTGAGTACCCCGATGTTGTACTCCAAACAGAGAAAGTCGTGATGAGTGCACTGTGATGGACACTTACCACCCTTAACAGTCGCCATATTGGCTTCATAGCAAAAGGGAGCGGGGCTACCAAACCTCTGCCAACTTGAAACGGCGAGGAGAAGAAGCGAGTACTTTTGTATTTGGGACATGACTGCACTTTCTGCCTTGACAAAGTACTGTAAGTACTCACAGTACTGCAAGTGTACTCAGTCATCTCTGTCACATGACATGTGCCAGGTCATGTGACAGGAAGAGGAGTGTGACAGGTGCCCCGAGTGAGCGCCATTCTTGACGGTATAATTACTGCCTTGCTCAGACAACATCTGTTATGTCGGCATTCCTCTCCACACTAACACCTTCACCTTCACAACACAGCTTGTACACCCCACAAGGTCACCGTGTCCTTGACTGGGACCCGATGGCTGTGACCTTAGACCTTGCCCCAGTGACCGGCTGGAACTCGCTTGACCTTCACACCATGTGACACGGGCCGTCAGGTGCGCCGGATTAACTCACCTGGGCAGCCGGTGGGGAAGACAGATGGTGCACTTGTACCTCCGGCACACTTTGACGCTGACCATTCAGATACGGATCATCCGTCAGTGTGATAGGCCGATATCGACCACATCTATTAACTGTCCTCTTTTATGCTGAGTGCTACCGACAGTGGAACAATATATATATATATATATATATATATATATATATATATATATATATATATATATATATAATGTGTGTGTATTAAATATATCAATAAAAAATTAATTGCAAATGTTTTATTTATTTTTTTTATTTAAAAAATATATGTGTGCTCAGGCCAGAGTGGAGGAGCCAGACAGGAAGTGAACAAAAATAAGAGCGCTGGACAGGAAACAAATACAGAAAACGAGGGAACCAAGAACATGTCGGACCTGAAACGACAGGTTGTGACGAAAAAATTGTTGGTATACTTGCAAATCTTTTTTTTATTTTTTTTATTATAGACAATTGTTGTAATACTTGTAATACTTGCATACTCGTTTTTTGACGAAAATCGTTTTTTTTACTTGTAGAATATTTTTTAATCTTGCAAATTGTTTTTTTAATCCAAGAAAATGTTCTACTTACAGAAAATATTTAGTTGCGAATAGTTTTTATTTTAATTTAAGGAAATTGTTTTAATACTTGCAAATCATTTTTAATGAAGAAAATAGTTATTTTTCACTTGCAGAAAATAGTTTTTAATATTTGCAGAATTTTATTTTTTTTTTACTTGTGAATTGTTATTCTAATTGAAATAAAATTGTTTTTTACTTGCAGAAAATTGTTTCTATACTTGTAAATCCAAATCGATTTTTAAATAGATTTTTTTTTTTGCGATTATTTTTTTTTTTTTTTTAAGAATTTAATTAATTAATGTTTGTCCTCAAAATTGTACAATCAATACATAATTATAAGAATGTGGAGAAAAAATATATATATTTTTTTGCTAATTTTGTAAAAATAACAACTAAGAAATCAAAATTTGTGATATTACAGCCGTAATCGAAAATGTAATACATTCATTCAATTTTTGCCCTCAAAATTCTACACACAATACCCAATAATGACAATGTGATAGAAATTTTTTCTCCAATTTTTTGCAAATTGAGTGAAAATAAAAAACTAAGAAATCACAATTTGTCATGTAAATACTTATTCCAAAATGGAATAATATATTTATATATATTTGCACATTGTTTTTCTAGCATGCACACATCGCACTGTATGGAATGGCCTCAATCTCGTTACCTTGCGTAATGACAATAAAGCTGATTCTGATTCTGATTCTGAATTAGTTCATTTTTGTCCTCAAAATTCTACACACAAAACCCAATTATAACAATACAAAAACAAAATTGTAGAACATTTTTATAAAAAATAAAACACTAAGAAATCACAATTTGTGATGTTACAGACTTATCAAAAATTAAATAAGTTAATTTTTGTCCTCAAAATTCTAAACATAACACCCAGTAATGACAATGACAAAGTTTTTTTTGTTTGTTTGTTTGTTTTGCAAATTAGCTAAAAAATTAAAAACTAAGAAATTCCATTTTGTTATGTTGCAGTTTTATTCCAAAATTGAATAAATTAATTTGTTTTCCTCAAAATTGTACACACAATTTTTTTTTCTTGCAGAACATTTTTCTTATAGAGACCAGCGATAGAAAAAAGGATGGATTTACTTGCGACTCATTTTATTATAGAAGAAAATTGTTTTTTACTTGCAGAATTAAAAAAAAAAAAATTGATCATTGTTTTTATTGAAGAAAATTGTTGTATTTACTTGAAGAAAATATTTTTTAATACTTGCAGAACTTTTAAAAATGTTTACCTTTTTTTTTATTTTATTTTTTAATTGAAATTATTTACTTGGAAATCATTGTTTTTATATTTAGGAGTCGTTTTTATTGAAGATAATATTTGTTTTTACTTGCAGAAAATGGTTTAATACTTGCAGAAAAAAGTTTTTACTTGAAAATTGTTTTTAAATTGAAGAAAAGGTTTTACTTGCAGAAAATTGTTTTAATACTTGCATCATTTGTTTTACTTGCAATTTTTTTTACTTGAAAAAAATTGTTTCTACATGAATTGTTAAAATAAATGCGAATGTTTTTTTAAATTCAAGTAAATTGTGTTTTAACTTGGAGAAAATGTTTTTGTTTTTTTATACTTGTAAATCGTTTTTTAAAATCAAGAAAATATGTTTTTTTACTTGCAGAAAATTGTTTCTGTACTTGTGAATCCAAATCGATTTTTAAATCAATTTTTTTCCCAGGCAAATCGGTTGTTTTTAAAAAAATAAAATAAAAATTCTTGCAGAACATTTTTCTTAAAGAGACAAGCGGTAGAAAGGGGATGGATGGACTTGTAAAGTGAAGAAAATTGTTTTTTTTTACATGCAGAAAAATGTTTTAATAATTGTTCATTGTTTTTATTGAAGAAAATTGTTTTATTTACGTGAAGAAAATTGTTTTTAATACTTGCAGATTTATTTTTATTTGTAAACTCTTTTTTTTTTTTTTTTATTGTTTTTTTTACTTGCGAATCATTGTTTTTATATTTAGGAATCGTGTTTATTGAAGAGAATATTTTTTTTACTTGCATAATTGTTTTTAATATTTACGAATTGTTTTTTTTATTGAAGATAATATTTTTTTTACTTCCAGAAAGTAGTTTAATACTTGCAAAATGTATTTTTTTTTTTTTTACTTGAGAATTGTTTTAGATTGAATAAAATGTTTTACTTCCAGAACATTGTTTCTATACGTTTTTTAACACAATAAATTTGCGTTTTTACTTGCAGAAAATGTTTTTACTTGTGAATCGTTTTTTGAAATTGAAGAAAATGTTTTAATACTTGCATAATATTTTTTACTTGCGATTTTTTAACTTGAAAAAAAAAAGGTTTCCATTTGAGTTGTTTTTGGAATATTTTTTTTTAACTTGAGAATAATTTATTCAATTGAAGAAAATTGTTTTTTACTTCCAGATAAAAATTCTAATAATTGCTCATTGTTTTTATTGGAGAAAATTGTTTTAGTTACTTTTTAATACTTGCAGATTTTTTATTTATTTATTTGCAAATTGTTTTTTAATAGAATTTTTTTTTCTTGCAAATAATTTAAAATATTTAGGAATCGTTTTTATTGAAGATATTTTTTTTTTTGCTTGCAGAAAAATAATGTGTTTACTTGAGAATTGTTTTTAAATTGAAGAAAATTGTTTTATTACTTGCATAATTCTTTTTTACTTGCGATTTTTTTTTTACTTGAAAAAAATTGTTTCTATATGAATTGTTTTTTTAAATAAACATTTTTAAACTTGCGAATCGTTTTTTTAATTCAAGAAAATTGTGTTTTAACTTGGAGAAAATGTTTTTTTTTGTTTTTTTTTGCTTGTAAATAGTTTTTTAAAATCAACAAAATAGATTCTTACTTGCAGAAAATAGTTTTTCAAAATTTTACCTGTGAATATATATATAGTTTTTTTTATCAAACAAATTGTATTTTAAACTGCAGAAAGTGTTATTTTTTTTTGTTTTATTTACCAGCAAATTTGTTTTTAATTGAAAAAAAAATACAAAATTTACCTGCAAAAAATTGTTTCTATACGATTTTTTTTTTTACTTGCAAATTGTTTTTTAAATTTAAGAATATTGAGTTTCTACAGGCAGAAGATTGTTTTCACACTTTCTTTTTACTTTTTATTTTCTAACATTTTTTAAAATTGCAAATCGTTTTATCCTTGAAGAGTAAGCAGTATTAAAACACATCCTTTTTTTTACGGCCATGGGATGTTGCACACCAAAGACGCCATGTTTGACACTTACCTGTCAATAGTCGCCATTGGGGCTAATTAGCGGAAGGCCAAGTGCTCCATCAGAGACACCGCAGGGGGTCAGAGGTCAAATTGTGGACCCATTCAATGATGTGTGGGCGGGGCATCATGGCCTCCATCTTGAAGGAAGGCCGACTTAGTGAGCGCGGAAGGCGAAGAGCGCCTGCGACTTGTCGGGACACATTTTCCCAGGAAGTTGGAGAGAGCGCCACATTCCAGACTGCGGTTCAAGAGTTCGCCCAATTCCTGAACTCTGCCAGTAAACAAGGCTGCTCGGGGATTTCTTCATCTTTGCAGGTGTTTTCACTTATTTCGCCCGAGTGGAGCATGTGGGCGTGGCCGGGCTCTGGAGATCTGGCACTGAAGTCACCTGATGAAGGTGCTCCAGGAGGATCCGACACAGGTGTGCGTCTGGCTGCCTCGCCCCGCCCTTTTCCCCAACGTGGGCGAGCACTGCGGTGGCCTGCAGGCAGGAGCGTGCTGCGTCCTACGCCCGCAACTTTTGACTGTGCATGGAGGTCCAACACTGTCACAAACTGTCAGGACGCCATGACACCTGAGAGCATCCTTCACTTTTTCCACACGTTCTTATGTTACAGCCTTATTCCAAAATACATTCATTTTCTCCTCAAAATTATACACACAATACCCCATAATTACAATGTGAAAACATTTTTTTTTTATGTAAAAAAATGGAAAACTTGGAAGTCACATGTTATGTTACAGCCTTATTCCGTAACTAAATGAATTAATGTTTGTCCTCAAAATTCTACACACAATACCCAGTAATAATATTGTATAAACATTTTTTTTTTTAGAATTTTTTGAAAATGTTATTAAAAAAAAAAACCCTGAGAAATCACATTTTGTGATGTTACAGCCTTAATCAAAAATGTTATAAATTCATGTTTTGTCCTCAAAATTCTACACACAATACTGAATAATAACAATGTGATTTAATTTTTTTTTTCAAATTTGATAAAAAAAAAAAAATTGAATAAATTCATTTTTGTCGTCACAATTCTACACACAATACCCAGTAATAATATTGTATAAAAGATTTGTTTTTTTTAGAATTTTTTTGACTTTTTTTTTTTTTTAAAAACCCTGCGAAATCAAATTTTGTGATGTTACAGCCTCAATCAAACATTTTATAAATTCATGTTTTGTCCTCAAAATTCTACACACAATACCAAAATATAACAATGTGATTAAAAAAATGTTTCAAATTTAATCAAATAAAATAAAAAAAAACGTATTTATTGATGAGGTAGGCTTTTTCGAAAGTTGAATACATGATTTGTTGTCCTCAAAATTCTACACACAATACCCAGTAATAATATTGTATAACATTTTTTTTATTTTTTATTTTTGAAAAAATTATTTTAAAAAAAACCTGCGAAATCACATTTTGTGATTAAAAAAAGTGTTTAAAATTTAATTTAAAAAAATAAATAAAATAAAATAAAAAATCACATTTATTATTTCGAAAGTTGAATAATTTCATTGTTGTCCTCAAAATTCTACACACAATACCCAGTAATAACATTGTTTAAATGTTTTTTTTTTTTTTAGAATTTTTAGAATTAAAAAGAAAAAACAACAACTGAGAAATCACATTTTGTGATGTTACAGCCTTAATCAAAACATTTATAAATTCATGTTTTGTCCTCAAAATTCTACACACAATACTGAATAATAACAATGTGATTTAATTATTTTTTTTTATTTAATAAAAAAAAAAAATCACATTTATTGATGTTATAGGCTTTTTCGAAAATTGAATAAATTCATTTTTGTCATCACAATTCTACACACAATACCCAGTAATAATATTGTATAAAAGATTGGTTTTTTTTTAGAATTTTTTGAATTTTTTTTTTTTTTAAACCCGGCGAAATCAAATTTTGTGATGTTACAGCCTTATTCAAACATTTTATAAATTCATGTTTTGTCCTCAAAATTCTACACACAATACCAAATTATAACAATGTGATTACATTTTTTTTTCAAATTTAATCAAATAAAATTAAAAAAACATATTTATTGATGAGGTAGGCTTTTTCGAAAGTTGAATACATGATTTTTTGTCCTCAAAATTCTACACACAATACCGAGTAATAATATTGTATAAAAAGTTTTTTGTTTTTTTTTTTTTAATTCTTTGAAAAAATTATTTTAAAAAACCCACTGCGAAATCACATTTTGTGATTAAAAAAGTGTTTAAAATTTATTAAAAAATAAAATAAAATGAAATAGAAAAAAAAAAATCACATTTATTGATGTTATAGGCTTTTTTGAAAGTTGAATAATTTCATTTTTGTCCTCAAAATTCTACACACAATACCCAGTAATAATATTGTTTAAAAGGTTGTTGTTTTTTTAGAATTTTTAGAATTGAAAAAAAAAAACCCCAAAAAACCTGATAAATCACATTAGTGATGTTACAGCCTCCATCCATTTTCTACCGCTTATCCCTTTCGGGGTCGTGGGGAGTGCTGGAGCCTATCTCAGCTACAATCGGGCGGAAGGCGGGTTACGCCCTGGACAAGTCGCCACCTCATCGCAGATGTTACAGCCTTAATCAAAAATTTTGTAAATTCATGTTTTGTCCTCAAAATTCTACACACAATACCGAATAATAACAATGGGATTAAAAAAGTGTTTAAAATGTAATAAAAAATAAAATGAAATAAAAAAAATCACATTTATTGATGTTATAGGCTTTTTTGAAAGTTGAATAAATACATTTTTGTCCTCAAAATTCTACACACAATACCCAGTAATAATATTGTATAAACATTTTTTTTTTTAGAATTTTTTGAAAATGTTATAAAAAAACAACAACCTGAGAAATCACATTTTGTGATGTTATAGCCTTAATCAAAAAATTAATAAATTCATGTTTTGTCCTCAAAATTCTACACACAATACTGAATAATAACAATGTGATTTAATTTTTTTTTTCAAATTTAATAAAAAAAAAAAAAAATCACATTTATTGATGTTACAGGCTTTTTCAAAAATTGAATAAATTCATTTTTGTCGTCACAATTCTACACACAATACCCAGTAATAATATTGTATAAAAGATTGTTTTTTTTAGAATTTCTTGAAAAAAAAATTTTTTTTTAAACCCTGCGAAATCAAATTTTGTGATGTTACAGCCTTAATGAAACATTTTATAAATTCATGTTTTGTCCTCAAAATTTTACACACAATACCAAATTATAACAATGTGATTAAAAAAATGTTTCAAATTTAATCAAATAAAATTTAAAAAACATATTTATTGATGAGGTAGGCTTTTTCGAAAGTTGACTACATGATTTTTTGTCCTCAAAATTCTACACACAATACCCAGTAATAATATTGTATAAAAGTTATTTTATTTTTATTTTTTTTAATTCTTTGAAAACATTATTTAAAAAAAAACCTGCGAAATCACATTTTGTGATTAAAAAAAGTGTTTAAAATTTAATTTAAAAAAATAAATAAAATGAAATAAAAAATCACATTTATTGATGTTATAAGCTTTTTCGAAAGTTGAATAATTTTATTTTTGTCCTCAAAATTCTACACACAATACCCAGTAATAACATTGTTTAAATGTTTTTGTTTTTTTTAGAATTTTTAGAATAAAAAAAAAACAAAAAAAACCTGAGAAATCACATTTTGTGATGTTACAGCCTTAATCAAAAAATTTATAAATTCATGTTTTGTCCTCAAAATTCTACACACAATACTGAATAATAACAATGTGATTTAATTTTTTTTTTTTATTATTTAATTTAAAAAAAATAACACATTTATTGATGTTATAGGCTTTTTCGAAAATTGAATAAATTCATTTTTGTCATCACAATTCTACACACAATACCCAGTAATAATATTGTATAAAAGATTGGGGGGTTTTTTTAGAATTTTTTGAAAAAAAATTTTTTTTAAACCCAGCGAAATCAAATTTTGTGATGTTACAGCCTTAATCAAACATTTTATAAATTCATGTTTTGTCCTCAAAATTCTACACACAATACCAAATTATAACAATGTGATTAAAAAAATGTTTCAAATTTAATCAAATAAAATTAAAAAATCATATTTATTGACGAGGTAGGCTTTTTCGAAAGTTGAATACATGATTTTTGGTCGTCAAAATTGTATAAAAGTTTTATTTTATTTCTTTTTAATTCTTTGAAAAAAATATTTTTAAAAAAACCCCTGCGAAATCAAATTTTGTGATTAAAAAAGTGTTTAAACTGTATTAAAAATAAAAATAAAATGAAATTAAAAAAATCACATTTATTGATGTTATAGGCTTTTTCGAAAGTTGAATAATTTCATTTTTGTCCTCAAAATTCTACACACAATACCCAGTAATAATATTGTTTAAAAGGTTGTTTTTTTTTTTAGAATTTTTAGAATTAAAAAAACCAAAAAAAAAAACCCTGATAAATCACATTTGTGATGTTACAGCCTCCATCCATTTTCTACCGCTTATCCCTTTCGGGGTCGCGGGGAGTGCTGGAGCCTATCTCAGCTACAATCGGGCGGAAGGCGGGGTACACCCTGGACAAGTCGCCACCTCATCGCAGATGTTACAGCCTTAATCAAAAATTTTGTAAATTCATGTTTTGTCCTCAAAATTCTACACACAATACCGAATAATAACAATGGGATTAAAAAAGTGTTTAAAATGTAATAAAAAGTAAAATGAAATAAAAAAAAATCACATTTATTGATGTTATAGGCTTTTTCGAAAGTTGAATAATTTCATTTTTGTCCTCAAAATTCTACACACAATACCCAGTAATAATATTGTATAAAAGGTTGTTTTTTTTGTTTTTTTTAATTCTTTGAAAAAAATATTTTAAAAAAAACCCCTGCAAAATCACATTTTGTGATTAAAAAAGTGTTTAAAATTTATTTAAAAAATAAATAAAATGAAATTAAAAACAATCACATTTATTGATGTTATAAGCTTTTTCGAAAGTTGAATAATTTCATTTTTGTCCTCAAAATTCTACACACAATACCCACTAATAATATTGTTTAAAAAGTATTTTTTAATTTTTTTTTAGAATTTTTAGAATAAAAAAAACCCCCAAAAAACCCTGATAAATCACATTTGTGATGTTACAGCCTCCATCCATTTTCTACCGCTTATCCCTTTCGGGGTCACGGGGAGTGCTGGAGCCTATCTCAGCTACAATCTGGCGGAAGGCGGCTTACACCCTGGACAAGTCGCTACCTCATCGCAGATGTTACAGCCTTAATCAAAAATTTTGTAAATTCATGTTTTGTCCTCAAAATTCTACACACAATACCTCATGATGACAATGTGAAACCGTAGTTTTGCAAATGTATTATAAACAAATCACACGTACATAAGTATTGAAAGTGAGCTCAGGTGCATCCTGTTCCAACGGATCAGCCTTGATATGTTCCTACAGCTTCACTGGAAAGGAAGAAGAATGAAAAGGGGCCGGTCAGCATTCCTGGTTGACAGGGTTGGAGGTTTGTGTCGGTCGGTGCCGCCGGGGAGAATCCAAACAGCGAGGGGTCACGACCTCGCGCTGTTTGTCTAAGCGGCGAGATAGGTGACACGGCGCGGCGGGCATAGCCGGCTCAGGAATGACAACAAACGGAGCTGGCGAGTTGTTCCCGATCATCTGCTGGTGGTTCACCAAAGCCCGGGGGCTTAGCGGCCGACACTGGACGGCTCTCTTCCTCGAGCCAACCGCTGTCTGTCGCGCTTTCAGCTGATTGGCTGCCAAGATTCTGTCAACAAACACGCTCATCAGCGCTTCGTCAGGGACGCCGTCCGCCATGTTGAGCGTCTCCTGGGCCGGGGTCACATGACAAGAGCCGCTCCAAGTCACATGACGGCAAAAAACAACTTATTGTGGTCAGGGTCAGAGGGGCGGAGCCTACCCCAGATGACCATTGTGACCCCTTGACCGCTGGCCTGCCAATCACAGTGCGCATAGAGGCGGCCTATGGACACCTGAGCGGAACTGTGGCGCCATCTGGTGTTCGCCTTGGCAAGTACACCTTTTCACCTGAAACTTTTAGGTGAGAAGTCGTTTACATTTGTGGAAGGAATACTCTTAGGGATTATTCCAAACACAATTACAAAGTACAATGTGGTTTTTGTTGACATTTTCAATACTAATGTTACATTAGTATCCGATTACATAAGTGCAACGGTTTCAATAAACGCATTAACACGGCAATGCCGCATCTCGTCAGATAATTATATTGAACAAGATGTTTTAGAATGTCAGTTTTATTTACAAATGACAGAATAAGTAAATATAGTTCAGCACTAGAGATGTCCGATAATGGCTTTTTTGCCGATATCCGATATTCCAATATTGTCCAACTCTTAATTACCGATTCCGATATCAAGCGATACCGATATGTATAGTCATGGAATTAACACATTATTATGCCTAATTTTGTAGTGATGGCCCGCTGGATGCATTAAACAATGTAACAAGGTTTTCCAAAATAAATCAACTCAAGTTATGAAAAAAAATGTCAACATGGCACTGCCATATTTATTATTGAAGTCCCAAAATGCATTGCTTTTTTTAACATGCCTATACATCATATATATATATATATATATATATATATATATATATATATATATATATATATAAATATATGTATATATATATATATATATATATATATACACATACACACACACATATGTGTGTGTATGTGTGTATATATATATATATATATATATATGTATATATAAATATGTATATATAAATATATGTATATATATATGTGTGTGTGTGTATATGTATATATATATATATATATATATATATATATATATATATATATATATATATATATATACATATACTGTCACATGGGGGTCGCAGCTTGTTGCGGGGTTGTTCTTCCAACGCAAGATAGACGGCTCCGGACAACAGCGTGAAGGTAGGCTAGGATTTATTTAACATAAATCACGCACTACCGCGAACATAAACAATACAACAACAACAAAAAAAAAAAGAGGCAAGCGTGCCTAAAACGCAAGTGAGGCTAATCTTAAACAAAAACTAGGACATGGACATGGGAACTTACTTTGTCAAAACGAGACCTGAACCGGAGTGACATAACGACAATGCAGGGAGGACGAGTGATGAACAAGGTATGCTTAAATAACAGTGACATGATTGGTGACAGGTGTGTGTGAGTCAAAACGTGAAACAGGTGCGTGACGTGACAGGTGAAAACTAATGGTTGCTATGGTGACCAGACAAGGCAGTGAAAAAGACAGAAACTAAACAAAGCATGACTTAAAACAAAACATGATAATACAGACATGACAGAGCCCCTCCCTTAAGGACAGATACCAGATGTCCAAGAAAAAAAAACAAAGATCAATAGTCATGGGAGGGCGGGAGGGGGACATGGCGGTGGGTCGCCAGCCCAAGTGGCCCCGAATCCACCGAGGCAAAGTCAAGTGGCGGCGGCGAGTGGAACGCCGCTGCAGCAGGCGAGGCGGGCGCCCAGGGATTGGCCACATTCGTGGCCGACTGGGAGGTGGGCGCACTTGGCGTGGCGGACGACCAGGTAGCGGCCATATCCGTGGCCGACGAGGAGACAGGCGCGTCGTCAACTTGGCAGGCGTGGCAGCTCGGCGTGACAAGTCAGGCGGCGAAGCTCGGCGTGGGTCGCGTCCGGCGGCGAAGCTCGGCGTGGGTCTTGGTCTTGGTCTAGGCGTGGGTCTTGGTCTTTGTCTTGGCATGGCGGGTCTTGGTCTTTGTCTTGGCATGGCGGGTCTTGGTCTTTGTCTTGGCATGGCGGGTCTTGGTCTTGGTCTTGGCATGGCGGGTCTTGGTCTTGGCATGGCGGGTCTTGGTATGGCGGGTCTTGGCATGGCGGGTCTTGGTCTTGGCATGGCGGGTCTTGGTCTTGGTCTTGGTCTAGGTCTTGGCATGGCGGGTCTTGGTCTTGGTCTAGGTCTTGGCATGGCGGGTCTTGGTCTTGGTCTTGGCATGGCGGGTCTTGGTCTTGGTCTTGGCATGGCGGGTCTTGGTCTTGGCGTGGAGGGTCTTGGTCTTGGACTTGTTGAGCTGGTACCGGAGCTTGGCGTCGTGGAGCTGGTACCGGAGCTTGGCGTCGTGGAGCTGGTACCGGAGCTTGGCGTCGTGGAGCTGGTACCAGAGCTTGGCGTCGTGGAGCTTGTACCGGAGCTTGGCGTCGTGGAGCTGGTACCGGAGCTTGGCGTCGTGGAGCTGGTACCGGAGCTTGGCGTCGTGGAGCTACTGGTGCAGGTGGAGGTGGTCTAGCTGGGGGTTGCGGCTTGGCATGGTAAAAGACTGGTGGTGGCGGCCGTGAGGGAGGCTGTGGCTTGACATGGTTAAGCTGAGTCACCCCACCAACACAGCTCCCGACCCCAGCCCCCCCCTCAAGGGGCGGATACCAGACGCGCTCCCTGCGGTCTGGAACTCTCTGTAGGGGTGGGCGGAGGAGGGCAGAAACTTCCCCATTAAATTGTCCAAATTGTCTATTCCCTACCCCCACTTTAGACTGGGTCTGAAAAAATCTAAATTTAGAGACAATTTTCTCAAAAGGATTTTTCTTTGAAACAAAGTCCATAGTGGGCGGCTGACAGAGGGTGTAAATAGACTCAAAAAAAAAATCTTGGTTTCTGACGTCATCACCAGTGGGCGGTGTGACGTCATCAGCACGGGTCTCCTGCGGCGGGAAGGAAGAATGGGCTGGTTGAGGAATCTTGTTGTCCGTGGGAGGGTTTTGGGGGAACGACGCGTCATGCTGGCGAGAAAAAGCCTTTCTGGTTGGCTTCCAGCTTTGCCAGCGCGTCTCCATCACCTCCTCGTGGCCGGTCTGCGGAAGAACGTCTGCTGCCTGCATTCTGTCAAGTGGGGGTCGCAGCTTGCTGCGGGGTTGTTCTTCCAACGCAAGATAGACGGCTCCGGACAACAGCGTGAAGGTAGGCTAGGATTTATTTAACATAAATCACGCACTACCGCGAACATAAACAATACAACAACAACAACAACAAAAAGAGGCAAGCGTGCCTAAAACGCAAGTGAGGCTAATCTTAAACAAAAACTAGGACATGGGAACTTTGTCAAAACGAGACCTGAACCGGAGTGACATAACGACAATGCAGGCAGGACGAGTGATGAACAAGGTATGCTTAAATAACAGTGACATTATTGGTGACAGGTGTGTGTGAGTCAAAACGTGAAACAGGTGCGTGACGTGACAGGTGAAAACTAATGGTTGCTATGGTGACCAGACAAGGGAGTGAAAAAGACAGAAACTAAACAAAACATGACTTAAAACAAAACATGATAATACAGACATGACATATACACACACACACATTAGGTCAGGATAAAACACAGAGGCTATTTCGTCCCTACAAGCCTGTTTCGCAGGTTTCCCTACTCTTCAAAAGATTTTATAAAATTATATACAATTTTAGATGAGCTTCAAGGGTTACAAAAGATAAAATAATATTTTATATATATATATATAAACTCCGGCTTCCTCCCACTTCCAAAGACATGCACCTGGGGATAAGTTGATTGGCAACACTAAATTGGCCCTAGTGTGTGGATGTGAGTGTGAATGTTGTCTGTCTATCTGTGTTGGCCCTGCGATGATTCCGCCCGATTGTAGCTGAGATAGGCTCCAGCGCCCCCCGCGACCCCAAAGGGAATAAGCGGTAGAAAATGGATGGATGGATGGATATATATATATATATATATATGCTCATACATACACATTTATACATATATATGCACACACATATACACATATATATATATATATATATATATATATATATATATATATATTACACACACACGTATATATAAATATGTATATATATACATATACTGTACATATATAAATATTTATGTGTATATATACATATAAATGTGTGTGTGTGTGTTTGTGTATATATACACACATATATATATATATATATATATATATATATATATATATATATATATATATATATATAATATGAGGATATTATATATACAATTTTTTGCGATTTAAAAAAATTATGAATCAATTTAGAATTGCGATTCAGATGTGAAACGACTTGATGTTGCGTCCCTACTCAGAAGTGTAACAAAAAATTAAATAATAACTAGACAACACAGTTATTAGCTCACAGTTAAAAGTAGATTTAAAAAATGAGTATTTTTAATTTAAGAAATTATAATTTTTGTACCACAAACACACAAAGTAGTGAAAATTGGTACCGTTAAGTACTGGTATAGAGTCCCACGTACCGGGTAGAGGTACTGAATCGGTTCAAATTTGAAAGTTAAAACAATGTTTTGGTGTTGTCCAGTGGGCTGGACTCAGACGCCACCTAGTGAGAGACGAGTGGAACGTTGAACCAGGAATATATAAATGTTTGTTCCTCTGCGTCCAGGGACCCCACCTTCACCCCACTATGACCCTGCGGGGGCCTCAGGTCCCACTATTTGAGAAAAGACTAAACTCGACAGACGTTCCATCTTTAAAGTCTTTAGAGGTTCCAGCTTGATTACAGGAGGTTCAAAAGTAGTGGTCAGACCTGCTGGTGCTGAAAGTGAACCATGGATGTGCTCCGAGTCTTGGCCACCTTGTCTCATGGGCGTCTGGATTGGTGCTTGGGTGGAACTGATGACCTGAGTTTTTAGCTGGCACCTCTTTTGACTTTCATCCAGTGGGATGAATTTTGTTAACTTTGATCCTCCTGATATTGCCGAGTGAATTGCATTTTTGTGGCTTGTCACATCCACCTTCGGTAAGAACTTGTTCCCAACATATTGGATCTTGAGTTTCACTCTCCTTACATGGACCTTGACTCTGGGATTCCTGCTGGGATGGACCTTTAACAGTTAAGTCTAGATCAGTTAACCCTTTACCAGGTACAGCATCTGTAACATTACTCAAGTCTTCTGGGTTTTTCGCCCAATCAGGGGGATTTTGACAAGACGAAGCATTTCTTTTCTTGGTAATCCTTCTTAAAAAACGTACAATTTTGTTAATTGTTTTTTTATTTGGCAAAACACGCACACCACACCTGGGAGTTCTGTCCTGGCATGGACTTTGACTGTTGGACTCCTGATCAGGGTCACCTTGACGAGATGACGACTTTTTAGTCATCATGATGCATCCAAAGAGATGACTGATATTTTTTAGCCACTTTGTCTTCAGCTTAGTCCATGAACTGTCATTGGGCAGAGTTTGATTGAAAGGGCTTTGACCAACAGGAACTCGAGCAAAAGAGCCAACTGGCACACATGGGCCTTGATCGGGTAAACTGTGATCAATACACATTTGATGACTGAAATGTTGCCCAGGTGAATGAAATGAATTTGTGCATTGTGTTTCCTTACATAGACCTTGACCTTCATTGTCAGCGGCTGGTCTGTCCTCGCTTGGGCCTTGGTCATGCATGCCATCACAAGCAGACGTAGTGTATTCATGTCGACCTTCATGACGCACAGCGGGCTGTGGATCCTCATACGGATCATTGGTACATGCGTTATCAGTAAGCAGTAGGTCATTATGTGGACCCTCATGAAGTGCACAGTCAAAGGGCATTGTGTCCTCATCCAGACCCTTATGATATGCACGGTCAGTGAGCAGTGGGTCCTCAAATGGATCTTCATCATCTGCATCGACAGCGAGAAGTTGGTCATCATCTTGACAATCAGTATGTGGACTGTCAGTGGACATTGGGTCCTCATATCGTCCCTGATCACCTGGACTGTCCGGCGAAAGTGGATACTTAGTCTCACCCTCAGCATTAGGCCTGTCAGTTGGCAGAGGGTCCTCACGAAGACCCTCAACATGGGAACTTTCTGTAGGCAGTGAGTCTTCACCAAGATCCTTTTCAGGTGGATTGCCAAGGAGAAGTAGGTCCACATGTGGACTGTCAGTGGGTTGTGGGTCTTCATAACAACGCTGTTCACCTGGACTGTCCGAGGGAAGTGGATACTCATTCTCACCCTTGGCATTAGGCCTATCAGTAGACAGTGGGTCTTCACCAAGACCCTCTTCATGGGCACTTTCTCTAGTCAGTGAATACTCCTCAGGATCCTTATCAAGTGGATTGCCAAGGAGAAGTAGGTCCTCATGTGGACTGGCAGTAGATTGTGGTTCTTCATAGTGACACTGCTCACCTGGCCCATCCGAGGGTAGTGGATACTGGTTCAGACCCTCTGCATTTGTTCTGTCAAAGGGCAGACCCTCATTATGTGGACTTTCAATAGGAAGTGGCTCCTCACATGGACCTTCATCATCTCGACTGTCAGTAGGCAGTGGTTCCTCATCTGCAACCTCCTCACATGCGCTGTCATAGGGAAGTGAGACTTCATACAGACCCTCTTCACGTAGACTACCAGTGAGTAGTGGGTCCCCATAAGAATCCTGATCACGTGCACTGTCAGTGGGCTGTGAGTCCTCGTATGGACTTTGGTCATGTGTACCCTTAGTGTCCCCAGTTGGACAGGCCGCATGTGTGCGGCCTATGACGTCCTCAGGCTGAGAGTCTGCTTCCAGCATCTTCATTTCATAATAGCTTTTTAAGAAGCTGAAAAAGAACAAGAAAATACAAAAAGTATTAAGAAAAAATATCTGTCCCAGGGTGGTTTGACCTAACCTGACTCTCGCCAGATCCTTGTAGTTTGCTGAGCTCCACACAAGGATCTGGGACTTCTCAACAGGTGATGTATTTCAGAAGGAATGTAATTGGATAAACCACTTGTCCGTTATCTTGAACGACGTGCTACTTCAACCACTCACATCGAAATCAACCCGTGACGATGAGAGCGACGCTGGGAATTGAAGGAGTTTCCAATGTCCTTGAGCCCAGATTCTTGTGTGGAGCTCAGCGAACTACAAGGACCTGGCGAGAGTCAGGTTAGGTTTGACCAACAAAGACCGGATTTCAGTTGAGTCTAAGTACAACCTCCAGTCTGTTGTAAAGGCAAGTGTTCTTGAAACAAGTCAATGTTCAGGTTACAGCTGCACGCTTAATACATTTTAAATTGTAATCCGAATATTTAATTATGGCAATGTTATAAAAAAAGAAAATTGTTCAATACATTTTCCTCTCTACCATGACTGGTACCTTCAAGCTACTGTACGCTCCTTCACCCACACACATGTCAGTGTTCCCCGTATTTTTATTTACAAATTATACTGGAAGTTGTGTGGTATGCATCGTAACTTCGGATTTACAACACACCTCATGTGCCGGAGAATACGACACAACTGCGTTGTCAATTTAGAGGCTTTGTCGCTACATTTAGTGATTAGAGGAAGGCATTAAGGGTGAAAGAATGGAGTGTGTTTTGCGTTATACATTTATTCAGTAATTAAATACAAGCGTCATGGAAGGGGAAGTATCCGCCTCCACAAGCCAAGACAATGAAAAGTGAAGTATCCACCTCCACAACCCAGACACTGATAGGTGAGTATCCATCTCCACAACCCAAACACTGAAAGGTGAAGTATCCACCTCCACAAGCCCATACGATGAAAGGTGAGTATCCCCCTCCACAAGCCCAGATACTGAAAGGTGAAGTATCCACATCCACAAACCCAGAGAATGTGCAAGTCAACATTTATCACTTCCATAAGCACAAATAGACTCTGCGTAGAGACGATTCAATTTGATTGTTGGGGGGTAACGATTCGATTCAGAATCAATTCTCGATTCAAAACGATTCTTGATTAAAAATCATTACTTTTCCAATAACATTAGAGGCCAGTTGTATGATGAACTACATTCCTCCATAAAATAGATAAACAGCTCTGATTAATGTATATGTTACTTAAAAGAAAGTTTAAAAGATTCTACCCAAACATTGAATAAAGTCAAATACAAATAAGACAACAAAAGAAGTATCCAACACTTCTCTTTTCTAAAGTAAATCTGTACAGCAGATATAGATCATCTACATCAACAATATGATTTGTCTGAGTGGCTGGGCAGGACAGATTGAAAACATTTTAAAAACTCTCACTTTTTTAAATGATTTTTGATTTTTTTTTTAATCGATTAAAGGGGAACATTATCACCAGACCTATGTAAGCGTCAATATATACCTTGGTGTTGCAGAAAAAAGAGCATATGTTTTTTTTTACCGATTTCCGAACTCTAAATGGGTGAATTTTGGCGAATTAAACGCCTTTCTAGTATTCGCTCTCGGAGCGATGACGTCATCGGGAAGCAATCCGCCATTTTCTCAAACACATTACAAACACCGAGTCAAATCAGCTTTGTTATTTTTCGTTTTTTCGATTGTTTTCCGTACCTTGGAAACATCATGCCTCGTCGGTGTGTTGTCGGAGGGTGTAACAACACGAACAGGGACGGATTCAAGTTGCACCAGTGGCCCAAAGATGCAAAAGTGGCAAGAAATTGGACGTTTGTTTTGCACACTTTACCGACGAAAGCTATGCTACGACAGAGATGGCAAGAATGTGTGGATAGCCTGCGACACTCAAAGCAGATGCATTTCCAACGATAAAGTCAAAGAAATCTGCCGCCAGACCCCCATTGAATCTGCCGGAGTGTGTGAGCAATTCAGGGACAAAGGACCTCGGTAGCATGGCATGCAATGGCGGCAGTTTGTTCCCGCAGACGAGCGAGCTAAACCCCCTGGATGTCTTGGCTCACCGTCCCTTATGCCACCGAAGATGATCAAGAGAAGAATATCGACCCTAGCTTCCCTGGCCTGCTGACATCAACTCCAAAACTGGACAGATCAGCTTTCAGGAAAAGAGCGCGGATGAGGGTATGTCTACAGAATATATTAATTGATGAAAATTGGGCTGTCTGCACTCTCGAAGTGCATGTTGTTGCCAAATGTATTTCATATGCTGTAAACCTAGTTCATAGTTGTTAGTTTCCTTTCATGCCAAACAAACACATACCAATCGTTGGTTAGAAGGCGATCGCCGAATTCGTCCTCGCTTTCTCCCGTGTCGCTGGCTGTCGTGTCGTTTTCGTCGGTTTCGCTTGCATACGGTTCAAACCGATATGGCTCAATAGCTTCAGTTTCTTCTTCAATTTCGTTTTCGCTACCTGCCTCCACACTACAACCATCCGTTTCAATACATGCGTAATCTGTTTAATCGCTTAAGTTGCTGAAATCCGAGTCTGAATCCGAGCTAATGTCGCTATAGCTTGCTGTTCTATGCTAAGCTTTTATCAACTACGCCAAATAGCGAAAGTGAAACCGCTTCTATCAAGACATGATCTTGAGAAATTAATCCACGCCTTTATCTCGACTCGTCTTGATTACTGTAATGCCCTGTATGTAGGCATTAGCCAGGCCTCCCTCGCCCGCCTGCAGCTCGTGCAGAACTCTGCTGCTCGTCTGCTAACACAGACCCGCAGACGTGAGCACATCACCCCTATTTTAGCGTCCCTTCACTGGCTCCCTGTGTGTTACCGAATCCATTTTAAACTCCTTTTATTTGTTTTTAAATGTCTAAACAACCTCGCGCCAACCTATCTCTCCGACCTCCTTCAGCTTTACTGCCCCACCCGATCCTTAAGATCAGCCGATCAGCTGCTGTTGACGGTCCCTGACACAAGGCTGAAGCTTAGAGGTGACAGAGCTTTCGCCGTTGCTGCTCCCAAGCTCTGGAACGACCTACCCCTGAGTGTTAGACAAGCCTCCTCTCTTCCTGTTTTTAAATCTCTCTTAAAAACCTACTTTTATTCCATGGCTTTTAACACTGAGTGATATCCATCCTGCAATGGCGCCCCATAATACACCTGCTGTGATCCTGTTTTTGTTTTTTTTAATGTTTTTATGTTTTTATTAATTCTATTTTAATTATTTATTTTTTATCGTGTTTTGTTTGTGTTGTGTTGTGTTTGCTCGGTACTCGTTTTATCTTTTAACCTGTTCATTGTAAAACACTTTGGCTACCCCTGTGGTAAATTTTAAATGTGCTTTATAAATAAAGTTGATTTGATTTGATTTGATCTATGCGCCATGTTTGTTTGTGTTGGCATCACTATGTGACGTCACAGGAAAATGGACGGGTGTATATAACGATGGTTAAAATCAGGCACTTTGAAGCTTTTTTTAGGAATATTGCGTGATGGGTAAAATTTTGAAAAAAACTTCGAAAAATAAAATAAGCCACTGGGAACTGATTTTTAATGGTTTTAACCCTTCTGAAATTGTGATAATGTTCCCCTTTAAGAATCTTTACAAATAGGATTTGCGATAAATTCCAAAACCAATGTTTTTCTGTGACACCCTGAGCTTGTATTAATACTAAGACTGATCGTAAAGTGGTGCAGACCGCCCTATATAAATGAGTATTTTGCGTGTACTATGCAGGGCATCACCTCGCAGACACTCTCATATCCTGCACTTTAATGCTATCATGCTCCTACCTGTGGTATTTTGCGATGTTTTCAAACATGCAGCACACATCTACCACTTTTTTGGGCATTTAGAAACAATGTTTTGCATTCATGATGTGATAGAGCTGGACATTTTAACAGGCTCTTGGAAAGATGGACCCCAGGTTGCGGGATCGGCCACAAAAAGATGGACTCAGCCCGGTGATAGGCTTGTCGATGTCATGATCCGTGGTCCGGATCATGTTTTTGTTATGTTCTGTTAGTTTTAGACTCCATTAGTTCCTGTTTTTGTGTGCACCCTTGTTTGTTTTAGTTACCATGGCGACTTATGATTTTCACCTGCCTCTGGTGTTCGGGACACGCACTTGTTTCCAATCAAGAGACATGATTTAAGCCCACCTTTGCCAGTCAGTCGTCCTGGCGTCATTATTGGTTTCATGCCACAGTTTCATGTTGTGCTATGCCATAGCTATGTATGTTCCTACCTTCAAGTCCTGTCCGGAATAGTCCGTTTGCATCCTGGGAGAACAAACCTCGCAGTAAGCTGCGACCCCCCCGTTATGACAGTCCAAGACGGACTCGCGGAGTCGATTGGCTGCCACGAAGCTGTCCCGTCTTGTGGGCGGTCTTATTTATCTGGCTTCAATTTCTAGCATGTATGGATAATCCGGGGACGTCACAATTAGGGAAAATTCCAAACGGCTCCTTTGGAGGAAGTATGAAGGTAGGCAAGATCGTTTTATAAGTAACTCGGCAATGCCTCCACGCTTTGATTTCCAATTTTTGGGACTTACGCAGATCCCTAATACACAAAAACAGGTACACTTAGGTAAGAAAAGTTGTTTTTGCATACTGCAATAGGGCCCTAAAGTGCTGTGGGGGAGCGAATAGGGCTTTCTGACGGGGCTATAGCCTCCCCTAGCCCCGGTGGAGCGCCGTCTCTGTAATTTGCATGATGTCAGCAAAACCTTTTGTCTTTTGCAGTTAGTACCGAAAAATCAGGATTGTATTTTTGGCCAAAAGTTCCAGAAACACTTACTAGAGTCGCCTGCTGTGCTGCAGATGGTCCATGGTCAAAAACGGGTGTTGGAGCGCCTTCTCCGGACTGATCCTTTGCTCAACGTCCACTTGAAGAAGACATTTGAGGAAGTCTACGAATGCTCTCCGATCTTTCAGTATGATGGAGTTTCTTTTCTTTTCATGGAACTAACATTTGAGAGGATGATGGTTATCTTGTCAGACTGTCAGTGTGCATCGATTGAAAGAAAGCCACCACCTACTGTGACAAGCTCGTCCAAGCTGTTCAGACGCAACACCACCACAGACTCAGAACTGATCCATTCACCGTTCTTATCCTTGTACTCCTCCTCGGTCTAAAGCAAAAATAGTAATGTTCAGCCTAAACACGGGAAACCGTGTGTAAAAAGGTGACTGGAATACCTTCAGCTGCCATTTTGGGAAAAAACTATCATTGTTTTGCCTGAAGTATTGGTGGGTGTGCAGGCCAGTGCAGAGGAGGTGGTCAGGTATTTTACCCAAAATCTGGACCATGTACTTCAACTAGACAGAGAACATACAGAAACACAACAAAGCTAACATACTCAAGTCTACCATGTGGGATCACTTCGAGGAGGAACGTTTCATTTTTGCAAGTGACCAAGGTACAGGTAAATTCAGAAAAGCAGAAAACTAAGACACCTGAATATCCTAAAAGACCGGCATATGTGAAATGCAGTACTTACAACCAGAGAATTGTTATCTCCTCCAAACAGGTACTGACCCAGATCCAAGAATGCCAGCAGGCAGCCCAGAGACCACATGTCAACGGCCTCAGAGATCGGGAGGCCCAAGATAACTTCAGGTGCCCTGAGGGTTGCCAAAGTTTTGATGTGCACAGTGACGTGGCCACGTGAGTCCTGAAACAAAACCTACCTGTAGCCCAGAGCCTGACAGGTTTTACCAAGTAAGGCTGGCGCCGCAGATATGGTGCGGGACATGCCGAAGCCAATGAGCTTCACTCTGGTGGGCTTGGCTTGGTAGTTGACCAGCATGACATTGTCCAGCTTCAGGTTGGTGTGGATGACTCCGAGACTTTTCAGGGCATCTAACGCAGTCAGCAGCTAGCAGCAAGACATCAATAGTTGGGAACGTAGACTTACTTCGTTTGTGCACTGTAGACTGACCTGATGCGCGATGGGCCGAATCTCCACAAGAGAAAGTGTGGTCCAGTTCTTCCTCTTCATCAAGTTGTACAAGGTCATGTCCAGCAGCTCAAAGACCAGACAGGTGTAACCCTCAAATGTGAACGTCTCAAAGAAGCGCACAATGTTCTTCTTTTCCGGGTCAAGAACGTTCACAACTTTTAGCATATCAAGCTGCAGAGAAAAGAAACAGGGTTGACGTCAGCTGCTTGAGGACAACAAAACCACGTCGAGACGAGGATTGGGTGGCCTACTTCCAGTTTAGCGCCCCTCTGTTTGGTGACCACTTTGAGGGCCGCATCTTTTCCAGTGGACAGGTTAGCGCACTGAAAGACTTTGGAGAATTTGCCCTCAAAGAGGATCTTCTGGATGCGGTAGTTGTTGGCGTTAGTGTTCACAAAGATTGTGACCCCTACCGTCTTTGGGACTGGGGGTGGCGACCCCCACTTGACATCTGGAAACGCCAACACACATGAAGGTTGGTAAACTGCTCGTACTCTCACACCATGTTGATAGGTTTTCAGCGTAGTGAGTCCCCGGGACCCACAGAAAGCGATCTTAGTGCGTCTCTGAGAAATTCAATCCCAGCAGTCACATTGAAACAACGTTGAGAACTTGTTGAATTAGGTCCTGACGTTGAGCAACTCAAACATAACGTTGAAACAACGTGCTTTTTGACGACGTTTAATCAACGTCGGGTTCTGACGTTGATTTGACCATTAAAATATGGTCATTTCTCAACCAATGTTCTACAACACAAATACGACGTTGAAACAACATGCTTTTTGACGACGTTCAATCAATGTTGGGTTCTGACGTTGATTTGACCATTAAAATATGGTCATTTCTCAACCAATGTTCTACAACACAAATACAACCTTGAAACAACATGCTTTTTGACGACGTTCAATCAATGTCGGGTTCTGATGTTGATTTGACCATTGAATTTTGGTCATTTCCCAACCAATATTCAACAACACAAATACAACGTTGAAACAACATGCTTTTTGACGACGTTCAATCAATGTTGTGTTCTGACGTTGATTTGACCATTGAATTTTGGTCATTTCCCAACCAATATTTTACAACACAAATACAACGTTGAAACAACATGCTTTTTGATAACGTTTAATCAATGTCAGGTTGTGACGTTGATTTGACCATTGAAATTTGGTCATTTCCCATCCAATATAATACAACACAAATACAACGTTGAAGCAACATGCTCCTCGGCGACATTTATTCAATGTCAGGTTTTGACGTTGATTTAACCATTGAATTTTGGTCATTTCCCAACCAATATTTTACAACACAAATACAACGTTGAAACAACATGCTTTTTGACGACATTCAATCAATATTGGGTTCTGACGTTGATTTGACCATTGAATTTTGGTCATTTCCCAACCAATATTTTACAACACAAATACAACGTTGCAACAACATGCTTTTTGATAACGTTTAATCAATGTCAGGTTGTGACGTTGATTTGACCATTGAAATTTGGTCATTTCCCATCCAATATTATACAACACAAATACAACATTGAAACAACATGCTTTTTGACGACGTTCAATCAATGTTGTGTTCTGACGTTGATTTGACCATTGAAATTTGGTCATTTCCTAACCAATATTTTACAACACAAATACAACGTTGAAACAACATGCTTTTTGACGACGTTCAATCAATGTTGGGTTCTGACGTTGATTTGACCATTGAATTTTGGTAATTTCCCAACCAATGTTCTACAACACAAATACAACGTTGAAACAACATGCTTTTTGACGACGTTTAATCAAAGTCAGGTTCTGGCGTTGATTTGACCATTAAAATATGGTCATTTCTCAACCAATATTCTACAACACAAATCGTTGAAACAACATGCTTTTTGACGACGTTCAATCAATGTCGGGTTCTGACGTTGATTTGACCATTGAATTTTGGTCATTTCCCAACCAATATTTTACAACACAAATACAATATTGAAACAACATGCTTTTTGACGACGTTTAATCAATGTTGTGTTTTGACGTTGATTTGACCATTGAAATTCGGTCATTTCCCAACCAATATTTTACAACACAAATACAACGTTGACACAACATGCTTTTTGACGACATTCAATCAATGTTGGGTTCTGATGTTGATTTGACCATTGAATTTTGGTCATTTCCCAACCAATATTTTACAACACAAATACAACGTTGAAACAACATACTTTTTGATGACGTTCAATCAATGTTGGGTTCTGACGTTGATTTGACCATTGAATTTTGGTCATTTCCCAACCAATATTTTACAACACAAATACAACGTTGAAACAACATGCTTTTGACGACGTTCAATCAATGTTGTGTTCTGACGTTGATTTGACCATTGAATTTTGGTCATTTCCCAACCAATGTTCTACAACACAAATACAACGTTGAAACAACATGCTTTTTGACAACGTTTAATCAATGTCAGGTTGTGACGTTGATTTGACCATTGAAATTTGGTAATTTCCCAACCAATATTTTACAACACAAATACAATATTGAAACAACATGCTTTTTGACAACGTTTAATCAATGTCTAACATTGATTTGACCATTAAAATTTGGTCAAATTTGGTGGATCCAACGTTAGACATCAACGTTGTCTCAATTTACAAATACAACTATTTTTCAACAATGTTTCAAAGTCAGTTTTAAAGGAAATGTACGTATAATCAGCGTTGTATCTGGCTTGGGCTGGTCCTGGATTCAGCTTGGGCAAGTCTTCGATGACAATAGATAACCCCCTCCAGTCTCCTCCCATCGTACACAATGGAATTTTCCAAGCCTTTGCTTGGTGCAACAAGGACAGCCTCTTGTCTGTTCATTTGGAACTCAGAGAACGGAAAGTTTTTTGATCATTTACATACCATTTTTCTGACAATTGCGGTCACGAGATGTAAAAAGAGTATTGTTGGCGGTTTTTGGATGCAATTTTAGAGTGATTTGGAGGCAAAATGGATTACTCCTGTTAGCACCATTGCTAGCCACCTCGAACAAGCTAATTATCACAAACGCAATCGTTCTGTATTTAGAAACAAAAGTACACGTTTTGTATTGAGCTGTCAAGGGACGCACTTTGTCCCGTAATTTTATGATCGTGAGGATAAAAAAAAATGTCTGTTAAAAAAATCGAAAAATTCCATTGAATGACAACAGCTTCACAACAGTCTTGCACAGGCTAAACTAATCGATGCCAGAGAGCCTGATTGCTCACCTGTCAAACTCATTGCAGTTCCACTTTTCTGCCATCTGGGAATTAGCTTTGCCTTGACTGTCGGTCACTCTGCCTCAGTTCAGCGGCAGCTAGCTAGCTAGCTAAAAGTTCATTGCCAACTTTCTGGAAATGAGGACTCCAAATGTGGCTTTTTACCGTACTGACACTTTTCTGTAAAAAAGGAGAAATTATGAAAGTTCAGAGGCCATTTTTGTCGGACAGGGAAACTACATGTGGCTATCATAGTCTGAGAGGTGCGTGCTAGCTTAGCTACACTCTACTACTTAGAAAATCTACTCTTTTGTTGTCTTGACCTCACAACACTCACATATTAGCTCGTTGGCCCATGCCAAATTATTTTAACCCAATGTGGCCCCTGGGTTCACAAGTTTGGGGACCCCTGACTTAGATAAACAATGAGTGTTGTGAGGACAAGACATTATTATATATGTATCAACAACACATCATCAGTAAGGTAAAACTAACCTGTCTCACGACGGTCTAAACCCAGCTCACGTTCCCTATTAGTGGGTGAACAATCCAACGCTTGGGGAATTTTGCTTCACAATGATAGGAAGAGCCGACGCTTGGCCGCCACAAGCCAGTTATCCCTGTGGTAACTTTTCTGACACCTCCTGCTTTAAAACCCAAGAATCCAGAAGGTAAAAGGATTACGTTTACAGTCTTCAACATTTACAAAGTCTTCAACTTTTACAGAGTCTTCAACAGTTACAAAGTCTTTATCTTTTACTAAGTCGTCAATGTTTACAAAGTCTTTAAGGTTTACAAGGTCTTCAATGTTTACAGTCGTCAACATTTACAAATTCTTCAACGGTTACCGTCTTCAACGTTTACAAAGTCTTCAATGTTTACAGTCTTCAATGTTTACTATCTTCAATGTTTACAAAGTCTAAAATGTTTACAGTCTTCAACGTTTTGTTTACAAAGGCTTCAATGTTTACAGTCTTCAACGTTTTGTCTTCAATGTTTACAGTCTTCAATGTTTACTGTCTTCAACGTTTACAAAGTCTAAAATGTTTACAGTCTTCAACGTTTTGTTTACAAAGGGTTTCAATGTTTACAGTCTTCAACGTTAACAGTCTTCACTGTTTACAGTCTTCAACATTTACAAAGTCTTCAATGTTTACAGTCTTCAACATTTACAAAGTCTTCCATGTTTACAGTCTACAACGTTTACCAAGTTTTCAATGTTTATAAGGTCTTCAATGTGTACAGTCTTCAATGTTGAAAAAGTCTTTCACGTTTACAAAGTCTTCAATGTTTACAGTCTTCAAAACATTTACAGTCTTCAATGTTTTGTTTACAAACTCGTCAATGTTTACAGTCTTCAATGTTTTGTTTACAAACTCGTCAATGTTTACAGTCTTCAACGTTTACAGTCTTCAACGTTTACAAGTCTTTAACTTTTAGAAAGTCTTCAACATTTACAAAGTCTTCAATGTTTACGGTCTTCAACATTTACAAAGTCTTCCATGTTTACAAAGTCTTCAATGTTTACAGCCTTCAATGTTTACAAAGTCTTCGACGTTTAGAAAGTCTTCAACGTTTACAAGGTCTTCAGTGTTTTCAGCTTTCAACGTTTACAAGGTCTTCAACGTTTACAGTATTCAATGTTTACAAAGTCTTCGACGTTTAGAAAGTCTTCAACGTTTAGAAGGTCTTCAGTGTTTTCAGCTTTCAACGTTTACAAGGTCTTCAATGTTTACAGTCTTCAATGTTTACAAAGTCTTCAATGTTTACAGTCTTCAACGATTAAAAGTCTTCAACGTTTAAAAAGTTTTCAACGTGTACAAAGTCTTCCACGTTTACAATTTTCAATGTTTACAGTCTTCAACGTGTACCAAGTCTTCAACGTTTACCAAATCTTCAATGTTTATAGCCTTCAATGTTTACAAAGTCTTCAACGTTTAGAAAGTCTTCAACGTTTACAAGGTCTTCAATGTTTACAGCCTTCAATGTTTACAAAGTCTTCAACGTTGACAAAGTCTTCAATGTTTACAGTCTTCAACGTTTAAAAGTCTTCAACATTTACAAGGTCTTCAATGTTTACAGTCTTCAATGTTTACAAAGTCTTCAATGTTTACAGTCTTCAACGTTTACAAAGTCTTCCATGTTTACAGTCTACAACGTTTACCAAGTTTTCAATGTTTATAAGGTCTTCAATGTGTACAGTCTTCAATGTTGAAAAAGTCTTTCACGTTTACAAAGTCTTCAATGTTTACAGTCTTCAAAACATTTACAGTCTTCAATGTTTTGTTTACAAACTCGTCAATGTTTACAGTCTTCAACGATTAAAAGTCTTCAACGATTAAAAGTCTTCAACGTTTAAAAAGTTTTCAACGTGTACAAAGTCTTCCACGTTTACAATTTTCAATGTTTACAGTCTTCAACGTGTACCAAGTCTTCAACGTTTACCAAATCTTCAATGTTTATAGCCTTCAATGTTTACAAAGTCTTCAACGTTTAGAAAGTCTTCAACGTTTACAAGGTCTTCAATGTTTACAGCCTTCAATGTTTACAAAGTCTTCAACGTTGACAAAGTCTTCAATGTTTACAGTCTTCAACGTTTAAAAGTCTTCCTTGTTTACAGTCTTCAACGTTTACAAAGTCTTCCATGTTTACAGTCTTCAACGTTTGCCAAGTCTTCAACGTTTACCAAGTCTTCAATGTTTATAGCCTTCAATGTTTACAAAGTCTTCAACGTTTAGAAAGTCTTCAACGTTTACAAGGTCTTCAGTGTTTACAGCCTTCAATGTTTACAAAGTCTTCAACGTTGACAAAGTCTTCAATGTTTACAGTCTTCAACGTTTAAAAGTCTTCCTTGTTTACAGTCTTCAACGTTTACAAAGTCTTCCATGTTTCCAGTCTTCAACGTTTGCCAAGTCTTCAACGTTTACCAAGTCTTCAATGTTTATAGCCTTCAATGTTTACAAAGTCTTCAACGTTTAGAAAGTCTTCAACGTTTACAAGGTCTTCAGTGTTTACAGCCTTCAATGTTTACAGCCTTCAACGATGACAAAGTCTTCAATGTTTACAGTCTTCAACATTTCGTTTACAAAATCTTCAATGTTTACAGTCTTCAACATTTACAGTCTTCAATGTTTACAAAGTCTTCAATGTTTACAGTCTTCAACGTTTACAGTCTTCAACATTTACAGTCTTCAATGTTTACAAAGTCTTCAATGTTTACAGTCTTCAACGTTTAAAAGTTTTCCATGTTTACAGTCTTCAACCTTTACAAAGTCTTCCATATTTACAGTCTTCAATGTTTACAGTCTTCAACGTTTACCAGGTCTTAAACATTTACCAAGTGTTCAAAGTTTACGAAGTCTTCAATGTTTACAATCTTCAATGTTTATAGCCTTCAATGTTTACAAAGTCTTCAATGTTTAGAAAGTCTTCAACGTTTACAAGGTCTTCAATGTTTACAGCCTTCAATGTTGACAAAGTCTTCAATGTTGTCAACATCTTTAATTTTTACAAAGTCTTCAACGATCATAAAGTCTTCACTGTTTACAAGGTCTTCAACATTTACAAAGTCTTCCATGTTTACAGTCTTCAATGTTTACAGTCTTCAACGTTTACCAAGTCTTCAATGTTTATAGCCTTCAATGTTTACAAAGTCTTCAACATTTACAAGGTCTTCAATGTTTACAGCCTTCAACGTTGACAAAGTCTTCAATGTTTACAGTCTTCAACGTTTACAAGTTTTCAATGTTTACAGTCTTCAACATTTCGTTTACAAAGTCTTCAATGTTTAGTCTTCAATGTTTACAAAGTCTTCAATGTTTACAATCTTCAACGTTTACAAAGTCTTCCATGTTTACAGTCTTCAATGTTTACAGTCTTCAATGTTTACAGTCTTCAACGTTTACCAAGTCTTCAACATTTACCAAGTCTTCAACATTTACCAAGTCTTCAAAGTTTACCAAGTCTTCAATGTTTACAGTCTTCAATGTTTATAGCCTTCAATGTTTACAAAGTCTTCAACGTTTAGAAAGTCTTCAACGTTTACAAGGTCTTCAATGTTTACAGCCTTCAATGTTTACAAAGTCTTCAACGTTGACAAAGTCTTCAATGTTTACAGTCTTCAACGTTTAAAAGTCTTCCTTGTTTACAGTCTTCAACGTTTACAAAGTCTTCCATGTTTACAGTCTTCAACGTTTGCCAAGTCTTCAACGTTTACCAAGTCTTCAATGTTTATAGCCTTCAATGTTTACAAAGTCTTCAACGTTTAGAAAGTCTTCAACGTTTACAAGGTCTTCAGTGTTTACAGCCTTCAATGTTTACAAAGTCTTCAACGTTGACAAAGTCTTCAATGTTTACAGTCTTCAACGTTTAAAAGTCTTCCTTGTTTACAGTCTTCAACGTTTACAAAGTCTTCCATGTTTCCAGTCTTCAACGTTTGCCAAGTCTTCAACGTTTACCAAGTCTTCAATGTTTATAGCCTTCAATGTTTACAAAGTCTTCAACGTTTAGAAAGTCTTCAACGTTTACAAGGTCTTCAGTGTTTACAGCCTTCAATGTTTACAGCCTTCAACGATGACAAAGTCTTCAATGTTTACAGTCTTCAACATTTCGTTTACAAAATCTTCAATGTTTACAGTCTTCAACATTTACAGTCTTCAATGTTTACAAAGTCTTCAATGTTTACAGTCTTCAACGTTTACAGTCTTCAACATTTACAGTCTTCAATGTTTACAAAGTCTTCAATGTTTACAGTCTTCAACGTTTAAAAGTTTTCCATGTTTACAGTCTTCAACCTTTACAAAGTCTTCCATATTTACAGTCTTCAATGTTTACAGTCTTCAACGTTTACCAGGTCTTAAACATTTACCAAGTGTTCAAAGTTTACGAAGTCTTCAATGTTTACAATCTTCAATGTTTATAGCCTTCAATGTTTACAAAGTCTTCAATGTTTAGAAAGTCTTCAACGTTTACAAGGTCTTCAATGTTTACAGCCTTCAATGTTGACAAAGTCTTCAATGTTGTCAACATCTTTAATTTTTACAAAGTCTTCAACGATCATAAAGTCTTCACTGTTTACAAGGTCTTCAACATTTACAAAGTCTTCCATGTTTACAGTCTTCAATGTTTACAGTCTTCAACGTTTACCAAGTCTTCAATGTTTATAGCCTTCAATGTTTACAAAGTCTTCAACGTTTACAAGGTCTTCAATGTTTACAGCCTTCAACGTTGACAAAGTCTTCAATGTTTACAGTCTTCAACGTTTACAAGTTTTCAATGTTTACAGTCTTCAACATTTCGTTTACAAAGTCTTCAATGTTTAGTCTTCAATGTTTACAAAGTCTTCAATGTTTACAATCTTCAACGTTTACAAAGTCTTCCATGTTTACAGTCTTCAATGTTTACAGTCTTCAATGTTTACAGTCTTCAACGTTTACCAAGTCTTCAACATTTACCAAGTCTTCAACATTTACCAAGTCTTCAAAGTTTACCAAGTCTTCAATGTTTACAGTCTTCAATGTTTACAGCCTTCAATGTTTACAAAGTCTTCAACGTTTAGAAAGTCTTCAACGTTTACAAGTTCTTCAATGTTTTCAGCCTTCAATGTTGATAAAGTCTTCAATGTTGACAAGGTCTTTAACTTTTACAAAGTCTGCAACGATGATAGTCTTCACTGTTTACAAGGTCTTCAATGTTTACAAAGTCTTCCATGTTTACAGTCTTCAATGTTTAGTCTTCAACATTTACCAGGTCTTCAGCGTTTACCAAGTCTTCCACATTTACCAAGTCTTCAAAGTTTACCAAGTCTTCAATGTTTACAGTCTTCAATGTTTACAGCCTTCAGTGTTTACAAAGTCTTCAACGTTTAGAAAGTCGTCAACGTTTACAAGGTCTTCAATGTTTTCAGCCTTCAATGTTGACAAAGTCTTCAATGTTGACAAGGTCTTTAACTTTTACAAAGTCTGCAACGATGATAGTCTTCACTGTTTACAAGGTCTTCAATGTTTACAAGGTCTTCCATGTTTAGTCTTCAACGTTTACCAAGTCTTCAATGTGTATAGTCTTCAATATTGACAGTCTTTCACATTTACGAGGTCTTCAATGTTTACAAAGTCTTCAATATTTACAGTCTTCAATATTTATATCCTTCAATGTTCACAGTCTTCAACTTTTACAGTCTTCAACATTAACAAAGTCTTCAACATTAACAAAGTTTTCAACGTTTACAAGGTCTTCAACGTTTACCAAGTCTTCAATGTTTACAGTCTTCAATGTTTACAAAGTCTTCAACGTTTAGAAAGTCTTCAACGTTTAGAAAGTCTTCAACGTTTACAAGGTCTTCAATGTTTTCAGCCTTCAATGTTGACAAAGTCTTCAATGTTGACAAGGTCTTTAACTTTTACAAAGTCTGCAACGATGATAGTCTTCACTGTTTACAAGGTCTTCAACGTTTACAAAGTCTTCCATGTTTACAGTCTTCAATGTTTACAGTCTTCAACGTTTACCAAGTCTTCAACGTTTACCAAGTCTTCAACGTTTACAACGTCTTCAATGTGTATAGTCTTCAATATTGACAGTCTTTCACATTTACAAAGTCTTCAATGTTTACAAAGTCTTCAATGTTTACAGTCTTCAATATTTATGTCCTTCAATGTTCACAAAGTCTTCAACTTTTACAGTCCTCAACATTTACAAGGTCTTCAACATTAACAAAGTCTTCAACGTTTACAAGGTCTTCAACGTTTACAAAGTCTTCAATGTTTACAGTGTTCAACGTTTACAAGGTTTTCAATGTCCACAAAGTCTTCAACGTTTACGGTCCTCAACATTTACAAGGTTTTCAACATGAACAGTCTTCAACGTTTACAGTCTTCAATGTTTACAAGGTCTTGAACGTTTCCAAAGTGTAAAGAGGTTGTCAAGACGAGTTAATCGCACCATGTCACCATAAAACCATGTCACAGGTCATCTAAATGTTTGCTACCTGCGTTGTCCTCTCCTTGTAATTTTCTCTGCCAACTCAACATCCCCACTCGACTGACACACAGCCACACTCATCATCCTCATCATCATCCTCAGCATCAATACAGGCCAACGTCCCACCGCAGGTAGCGTCTGCTTTGTGACACCGCCGTCCTTTGTGACGCCGCTTCCTGCCCATGACATCAGCATCACAGCCTTTTTTGGTGAGGTTGCACTTCTAATGAGATCATATCAGACTCTTGGAGTCACACTCTTTTTTTTTACCTGTACTCGCTACCTCGCTAATATCTTGCTCTCTGGCAAAGCAGTGTCATAACTGCCAACTCTTCCGGCTTGGACTGGAAAAAGATGGTGTTGGTGTAATTTTTGCATGTTTGTATCAAAAAATATGTATTTTTGCCAACCCGGATCAGATCTGTTAGCACTCAAAATTAAGTCAGGGTGTGACTAATCTTATTCACTAAATGAACACAGACAGGCTTGTCGGACTGTAATGACATTAATTGTTATGAGTAACTGTAGGGGGCTTCACGGTGGCAGAGGGGTTAGTGCATCTGCCTCACAATACGAAGGTCCTGAGTAGTCTTGGGTTCAATCCCGGGCTCGGGATCTTTCTGTGTGGAGTTTGCATGTTCTCCCCGTGACTGCGTGGGTTCCCTCCGGGTACTCCGGCTTCCTCCCACTTCCAAAGACATGCACCTGGGGATAAGTTGATTGGCAACACTAAATTGTCCCTAGTGTGTGGATGTGAGGGTGAATGTTGTCTGTCTATGTGTGTTGGCCCTGCGATGAGGTGGCGACTTGTCCAGGGTGTACCCCGCCTTCCGCCCGATTGTAGCTGAGATAGGCTCCAGCGCCCCCCCGCGACCCCAAAGGGAATAAGCGGTAGAAAATGGATGGATGGATGGAGTAACTGTAGGTTGTAGCTACAAACCATTGATGCTGGCTTGACATTTACCACTTAATGAAGGCCCGTGTTATGGCGCACGCGCAGTCTGCTTCTCCCTCCGTGCTCGGACACGCCACTGCTCGCGCTGAGAGCAACACGCCCACGCAGCACGGCCACGCAGCTACAAGCCTGCAGACAATCGGCAATCTGCACACCTGGAACTGATGAGGGCGAGCTGCTTAAAGGACCAGTGGACCCAGGGATCTTAGTTCTCAAATGGTGTACCGTAAGCGACAAGCTTTATGCTTTATCCTTGTTTCCTCTCCGTGGTTTGATTTGTTCCTTGTCTTCTCCCGTGTTTCCGCAGTGTTTTCCTTCCGTTGCCCTGGATCTCGACTGCCTCCCTCGCCCCTGGACTCTGACGCCTCCCTCTCGCCCCGGATCACCTGCCTGCTCCATGGACTGCCTCGTTCCTTCGCTCTCATCAACACTTGGTAACACACACTTCAGCTAACTACACACATAGCCTCACACACACACACACTCTTGGGTTTGACACACTCCATTTCCTTGGGTTAGCTTATTTGTTAGTATTGTTTTGTATTATTATATATATATTGATCATATATATTATAAAGTATTGTACATACATTCCCCTGGTGTCTGTTGCCGTCATCTCCCCTCAGCAACCATAACAGCCCGAGCAACAAAAAGCTGCAAAGGCCCTATTGAAATTGCTTCATTTATTATTATTTGCCCACTTAAATCGCATTTTTGAGGCATTTAAGATGCATTAAAACGTAAGGTGATATTTTTGGGATCCCGAACACGACTCTCTACTAGGGTTGTACAGTATACCGGTATTAGTATAGTACCGCGATACTGATGAATCATATTCGGTACTATATCGCCTCTAAAAAGTACCGGTCCGACCCACTGTCGTCACCTCGTGTCACTGCTGGTTTTACGAGCAGAGGAGCATGTTCGGCAGCGCACAATCATGGAGTACTTACAAGCAGACTCAATGTGTAGACAGAAAAGGGAGAATGGACACATTTTGGCTTAAAAACTAGGGGCCAAACTTGCAATAAGAAACATATGTTTAATATAACATACATTTTTTTGTTAAAATATAGCCATTTTTTGTCCCTTTATGTAGAAAAGTATCGAAAAGTACCAAAATAATTGGCATCGGGACAACACTACTCTCTACCGCCCCCCCCTTTGAAAATTAGAATAAATTAGCCACTGCCACCAGAATCACCTATCGTCACGGAAACCGCTAGGGACGTCAATCATGACGAGACGCACGTTAAAGCCTCAAGAACCTATATTTGAAAACAAACCGGAATTTGGCCCTCTTGGTTTCTGTTGGGCATTTTTAGGCCAAAAACACGGGTCATACTTTAACAGACTTTGAACAAAGAAGACGCGGTTAAAATGACAGTGTGGAGGGAGGCGTGGCCTGCGAGCCTGCCGCGGAACGGGGTGTGCCAGGACCGGCCTCGAAGACAGCGACAGGTGCGTAGATGGCCCAGGTGGGCCTTGTTTTCGAATCACCTGTCGCCCTTTTATTAGCAGCAGCCGGGAGGAGAGAAGTAGTTGGAGTTGGATGTGCTGCTGAGTGGACGCAGCAGACAAAGCCTCTGCACATTTTTACGAAAATAAAACAGTGTTATACCCTGAATTTTTGCCCCTCTGGCAGTGTGTGGTGGTCCGAAGAACCCACTAGAGGGCAACCTCTACATTTCCACCCGGGCCATCTGCGTACCTGTCGAGGTCTTCAAGGCCGGTCCTGGCACACCCCGTTCCGCGGCAGGCCCGCAAGCCACGCCCCCCCTCCACAGACAGATACGCGACATATAGCCAGTGGTAAATTGCGGAGGAATTTTTTTGTGGGCGTCAAACTTTCATCCAACGGTTTGTCACAAGACTAAACATTTGTACCTCGGCTCCACAAACGCAGATCTTGGTGATAATTGGTTCAAATGACGACGATGACGACGATGACACCTTGACGTGTTAGGTGGGTAGTTACCTGTTTATACCCATTCGTAGTGGGCGGAGCCTGGCGGCAGAAACTGCTCCTAGGCATCCCCAATCAAATGGTCGTTACTTGACTTTAAATGTTCAGATCTCCTTCCAGACTGATCTGAGGCTCTAAGGTCAGGAAGTGATCCAGACTGGGTGTTGATAGCGACACCAATGTCGCCCCCTTGTGGTGGAAAATTGTAACTGACACAACTTTCTTCCACATGCTCCAATCTTCACAATATATTTTTTTATAATACAGATCATATTTTCGGTATATTAGATGGAATTTTTTAAAATTATATATATACTGAAAATATGGTCTGTGTCAAGACTTGGACTATGGTGTGGTTTGTTCTCCCGAGGTGCAAGTGAATTGGACTGGTCACGGCATGAAGGTAAATACATAATTTAATAATAACACTCAAACGAACAAAAGGCGCGCTCAAGGCGGATGTACAAACTTGACTAATGAAAACAAAAGACTTGCACGGGGACAAAAAACTATGAACAATTAAACAAAACACTAGTGATGGGTCCGGCAACACCGATGCATCGGCGCATGCGTCGAGCTCATAGAGCAAAACCCTGTGCCGGTGCGCGTACCGCTTTTAGAAAGTCACGTGACCGATCATGAGCTGTTTTGGTCACGTGACCGATACGCGAACTGTGTCGCACTGATGCCTCCTCTGTGCCCTGTGAGCGGCTCTTTTCTACAGCCGGAGAAATAATAACTAAGAGAAATCGTCTAAAATGTAATACGTCGGAAAAACTTTTTTTAAAAATTTTTTTTATAGAAATGTGTAAAAAAATTTAATTAAAAAAATTCCCAGTCCACAATCATCCACAACACGTTCTCTTAGATTTCCATGGTATGATACATGTTCACATTATTTATTGACTGTATCTAAAAAACAGGTGTCATCTGCGATGAGGTGGCGACTTGTCCAGGGTGTACACCGCCTTCCGCCCGATTGTAGCTGAGATAGGCTCCAGCGCCCCCCGCGACCCCAAAAGTGAATAAGCGGTAGAAAATGGATGGATGGATGGATGGATCTAAAAAAGATAAAAATATATTTTTATTTAAATGAAGATATGAAATAATCCTAAATGAAATACAATGACTTGGTTTATATTATTGTATATACTAGGGCAGGGGTCACCAACGCGGTGCCCGCGGTCACCAGGTAGCCCATAAGGACCAGATCAGTCGCCCGCTGGCCTGTTCTAAAAATAGCTCAAAGAGCAGCACTTACCAGTGAGCTGCCTCTATTTTTTAAATTTTATTTATTTACTAGCAAGCTGGTCTCGCTTTGCTTGACATTTTTAATTCTAAAAGAGACAAAACTCAAATAGAATTTGAAAATCCAAGAAAATATTTTAAAGACTTGGTCTTCACTTGGAATAAGCGGTAGAAAATGGATGGATGGATGGGTCTTCACTTGTTTATATAAATTCATTTATTTTTTACTTTGCTTCTTATTACTTTTAGAAATACAATTTTAGAGAAAAAAATACAACCTTAAAAATTATTTTAGGATTTTTAAACAAATATACCTTTTTACCTTTTAAATTTCTTCCTCTTCTTTCCTGACAATTTAAGTCAATGTTCAAGTAATTTTTTATTTTTTTTTATTGTAAAGAATAATAAATATTTTAGCTTCTGGTTTTTCGACGAAGAATATTTGTGAAATATTTCTTCAAACTTACTATGATTAAAATTCAAAAAAATTATTCTGGCAAATCTAGAAAATCTGTAGAATCAAATTTAAATCTTATTTCAAAGTATTTTGAATTTCTTTTAAAATTTTTGTTCTGGAAAATCTAGAAGAAATACTGATTTGTCTTTGTTAGAAATATAGCTTGGTCCAATTTGTTAAATATTCTAACAAAGTGCAGATTGGATTTTAACCAATTTAAAACATGTCATCAAAATTCTAAAATGTATCTTAATCAGGAAAAATTACTAATGATGTTCCATAAATTATTTTTTTTATTTTTTCAAAAAGATTCAAATTAGCTAGTTTTTCTCTTCTTTTTGTCGGTTGAATTTTGAATTTTAAAGAGTCGAAATTGAAGATAAACTATGTTTCAAAATTTTATTTTAATTTTTTTCGTGTTTTCTCCTCTTTTAAACCGTTCAATTAAGTGTTTTTTTCATAATTTATTCTCTACAAAAAACCTTCCGTATAAGGAAAAAAAAAAATGTACGACGGAATGACAGAGAGAAATACCCATTTTTTTTTATATATAAATTTATTTATTTAGCTATTCTTGTTTAAATCACACTTACGTGTAACTTACAAATGACAATATATTTATTTATTTAAGTGTGTATCAAACTGGTAGCCCTTCGCATTAATCAGTACCCAAGAAGTAGTTTTTGGTTTCAAAAAGGTTGGTGACCCCTGTACTAGGGCATAAAATCAGTGTCAGTTGAGTCGGTCCATAGGTTGCCTGTAGGGATTTTTAATGTCCAGCAGATGTCAGTATTTAGTGACACAGTATCGACACAGTATCAATACAGTTTTGTAATGTGTCGAAACGCTTCATGACGCCTCATCAACCCATCACTACAAAACACTAACTGTGGCATGAATCGAAACAAAACTTACTTGGCATGGACATGAAGTGCGCAGCGGAGGACAGAGTGTGACAGGGGGCATAAATGCGGGGATGTCGTCAGGACGAACAACAGAAAATGAAAAGCTTAAATAACACAGACATGATTAACGAAAACAGGTGCGTGACTCAAAACGTGAAACAGGTGCGTGACGTGACAGGTGAAAACTAATGGTTGCTATGGTGACAAACAAGAGTGTACAATGAGTCCAAACGTGGAACAGGTGAAACTAATGGGTAATCATGCAAACAAGACAAGGGAGTGAAAAGCCAGAAACTAAACAAAACATTACTTAATACAAAACATGATTACACAGACATGACAGTCTGATGACAAGAAAATTTGAAAAATAAAATAATAATAATAATAAAAGTTTCATTATGTCTTCTTATTCATACACTTTTTCAAATGTTCTTGTAATCAGACCATATTTTCAGTATATTAGATGGAATTCTTAAATTCCATCTATTATAATATAGACCATATTTTCGATATATTAGATGGAATTCTTAAAAATTCCTTCTAATATACTGAAAATATGGTCTGATTACAAGACAATTTGGAAAATTAAAAATTTAAAAATAAAAGTTGCTCAAAAAGGTTCATTATGTCTTCTTATTCATATACCTTTTCAAATGTTCTTGAAATCAGACCATATTTTCGGTATATTAGATCGAATTCTTAAAAATTCCACCTATTATAATACAAACCATATTATCGGTATATTTGATGGAAATTTCTAAAATTCCATTGAAAATATGGTCTGATTACAAGAAAATTTGAAAAAGAAAAAAAAGAAAATAATAAAAGTTGCATTTATCCTCTCTATAAAAATATTTCCATGAAAAAAACGACGATTTTGAGCTTGTTGAGCTTGGCACTTTTTCTTTTTTTTACTTTCTCAGCCTTTGTTGCCGGGTCTTCAGTCTTCAGTCAGCCCAGCAGGTGGTGCCTTTGTCTGCTCCGTCCAGTCAGGTTCTCTGTGAGTCTGGAAGTTTCTGGCCCAGGGGGTGGACTGCAGATCTATATTTGACTTGGATGTTCCCACCACAGTGTGGACTTGGGACCACATGATGTGCGAGCCAGCACGGTGGTGAGCACAGTGTGTAAACTTCCATGGAAGACGCGTTTCTTTACTTTTTTCATGTACATTTGGAAAATGATTGTCTTCTCTGCACTGCAAGTTGACACACCTGAAAACCCAAATGAAAAAAGTACCTGACTTAATAAAATTCATCCATCCAGCTTATTTCCTTTGGGGTCGCGCGGGGCGCTGGAGCCTATCTCAGCTACAATCCCGCGGAAGGCATCGTACACCCTGGACAAGTCGCCACCTCATCACAGACTTAATAAAATGACGGCGTTAAATAAAATACAACTTCACCAATTGACAGTAATTTCTAGCAACGGCCCTTAAGCATAAAGTTATGATTATATATCCATAATTATTCTAACAGGTACCAAACGTTCCTCTTTTATCAGGCACTAAACATTTACACTCCGTCGATGGACGTGCGAGTCCACCATGCTGCTGACCCCGTTTAGGCGGCAACCTTTGTCGCTAAGCAACCGAGACTGATAAAGCGTGTTGCTGTGGTTGTGTGTGTCTGTCAACATTATCGACGATTACCTTAAATGAAGCAACGCTTTCTCTCTCTCATGACCTGCGCCTGACTGGACCAGCTCCAATATTTATTTTGGAAGTTCACCTCCAGAGTCTACATCTGGCAGGACAACATGACCATTTGCACCTCCTCCAAATAGGGCAATAATAATAATAAGTAGGCGAGATATCCACTCTGTCAGCTTTATTTGGCTTGGGAGACTGTGTCTCTTGTTCAATGGAAACAAGAAATGATAACAATTAATCCAAATATAAACTAGCATTTGCAATTTGCAATTGAACGTGAAGTTGGCACGTTGTGTAAAAGGTAAATAAAAACAGAATACAATGATTTGCGCATCCTTTTTAGTGCTGCAACTAACAACTAATTTGATAATCGATTAATCTGTCGATTAATACTTTGATTAATCGATTAATAATCGGATAAATGAGACAAACTACATTTCTATCCTTTCCAGTATTTTATTGGAAAAAAAACAGCATACTGGCACCATACTTATTGATTATTGTTTCTCAGCTGTTTGTACATGTTGCAGTTTATAAATAAAGGTTTATTAAAAAATAAAAAATAAATAAAAAAATTAATAAAAAAAAGTAGCCTCTGTGCATGCACATAGCATGACTAAATTAATCACCAACTATTTTTATAATCGATTTTAATCGATTAGTTGTTGCAGCCCTAATCCTTTTCAACCTATATTCAATTGAATAGACCGCAAAGACAAGATACTTAACGTTCGAACTGAGAAACTTTTTTTTTTGTTGTTGCAAATATTAGCTCATTTGGAATTTGATGCCTGCAACATGTTTAAAAAAAGCTGGCACAAGTGGCAAAAAAGACTGAGAAAGTTGAGGAACGCTCATCAAAACACTTATTTGGAACATCCCCACAGGTGAACAGGCTAATTGGGAACAGGTGGGTGCCACGATTGGGTATAGAAGCAGCTCAGTCGATCACAAACAAGGATGGGGCGAGGGTCACCACTTTGTGAACAAATGCGTGAGCAAATTGTTGAACAGTTTAAGAACAACATTTCTCAACCAGCTATTGCAAGGAATTTAGGGATTTCACCATCTACGGCCCGTAATATCATCAAAAGGTTCAGAGAATCTGGCGAAATCACTGCACGTAAGCCATGATATTACGGACCTTCGATCCCTCAGGCGGTACTGCATCAAAAAGCGACATCAGTGTGTAAAGGATATCACCACATGGGCTCAGGAACACTTCAGAAAACCACTGTCAGTAACTACAGTCGGTCGCTAGATCTGTAAGTGCAAGTTAAAACTCTACTATGCAAGGCGAAAGCCATTTATCAACAACATGTTGCGGTTGTACAGAGGAAGAAGACGGCACAGACAACAAGGACGTTGTGTAGCTCTATATTTAATTATATATAAACAATATATATAAATCAGGAAATAAGTGTGTGACTAATCCAAAAAGGGTGTGTATGTGTGTGGCTATGTGTAGCAATTATCTGATGAGTGTTACCGGTAGTGTTGAGCGAGAGGCGGAAGTCCAAGAGGGGCAAGGCTGGCTCGGAGGTCCGTGAGCAGACGTGAGGTCGAGGGGAGGAGAGAGGCGTCAAAGTCTGTGTCCAGACGGAAAGTCGAGATCCAAGAGGCAGCCAGGGAAGCAGAGGGAATACGGGGAGACGAGACACACAGCTCGTGACACAGGAACGTAGGTACGCTGCTGGAAGGTGACAAGGAGGACACGAGACAAATGAACACGACGGGGGAGGAACAGAGAGAGAAAGATTGCATAGAGCTTGCTAGGTTCGGCTTACTGTACAGGACAGGTCGCTATGTTCTGGCACAGGATGCAGGTTCGCACTGGCTTATGAAGGCAGATCCTCATCAGCGACAGGTGTGTTGATTGCTGATGATTGATTGAATGCAGCTGCTTGCTGCAGCCGGAGTGACGCGCGCCGGCACGCTTTTGGAGGTGCGCCCAGATGAATGCGCACTGACGTGCGCCCGGGCAGTGACAGTACCCCCCTCCTATGGACAGATGTCTTAACACTGGAACCAGAAGAACACAGAGATCAAGAGTCAAGGGAGGGTAGAGGGGTGAACTGGTGGTGGGTCGCCGGCCCAAGTGTCCCCGAATCCACCGGGGGCGAGTCTGGTGGCGGCGGCGAGTAGAACGCCGCTGCGGCCGGCCAGGCGGGCAACCAAAGAACGGCCACCTTCTTGGCGGTCAGGAAGGCGGACGCGAGTGCGCCAGAACCACAGCAGCTTACGAGTTCCACATCTCTGTCCTGCTGTTAGCGCAAAAAGCGTCCATGTACTGGCCACAGAGGGTGCCGCGTGCGGGCACCTGATGCGAGCATACTAACATTAGCATGCTAAAGTGTATCATTTAAGGCACAAAATGTTTGACGCTGAGGCGTATACCTGCAAAAAATGTCCAGGGCATGACGTTAAAGTGCATCCGGCAGTGGAGGCTCCTCTATGGGGTCTTGGGGCACTAGGAGGTTAACCCCTTTACTACTGTTACCCCAGGTGGCCCTTGGCAAAGGCCTAGTACCTGACTGCCCCCTAGCCAGGGATACGGTGAAGACCTCAACGGCGGAGCAGGCGGTAGACGGTAGATTTAAGAACTACCACAACGGCTGCGATGGCGGAAGAAGGCTGCAGCAGAAAAGGGTCCCCAGTCGTCTTGGACTCCATGCCACTGGACCCTGACCCAATTCTGTCAAGGATCGTGTGGTGACTGTCTGTGCACCAGTCTCCCCACGTAAAACAAAGTCACGCACAGGCATCCTCCATAAAGGGATACACCCCTACCAGGAGGATCGTCATACTTGTTCGAGTGACCGCCAATGATGATACCTGCAAAATTAGCGAAACAAATGCGAGCATACTAACTTTAGCATACCAACGTGTATCATTTAAGTGACAACGTTTGACGCTGAGGTGTATACCTGCAAAATTAGCTAAACAAATGCTAGCATACTAACATTAGCATGCTAAAGTGTACCATTTAAGTCACAAAATGTTTGATGCCGAGGTGTATACCTGCAAAATTAGCGAAACAAATGCGAGCATACTAACATTAGCATGCTAACGTGTATCATTTAAGTAACTAAATGTTTGACGCTGAGGTGTATACCTGCAAAATTACTGAAACAAATGTGAGCATGCTAACATTAGCATACTAACATTAGCATGCTAACGTGTATCATTTAAGTGACAAAATGTTTGACGCTGAGGTGTATACCTGCAAAATTAGCGTAACAAATGCGAGTGTACTAACATTAGCATACTAACATTAGCATGCTAACGTGTATCATTTAAGTGACAAAATGTTTGACGCTGAGGTGTATACCTGCAAAATTAGCGAAACAAATGCGAGCATACTAACAATAACACGCCAAAGTATAATTTAAGTGACAAAATGTTTGACGCTGAGGTGTATACCTGCAAAATTAGCGAAACAAATGCTAGCATACTAACATTAGCATGCTAACGTGTATCATTTAAGTGACAAAATGTTTGACGCTGAGGTGTATACCTGCAAAATTAGCAAAAAAGTTAGCATGCTAATATTAGAATGCTAACCATTTTGCCGCGGGCGGGTAAAAAATAGCTACGGGCCGCAAATAGCCCTCAGGTGACACTTTGGACACCCCTAACTTAAAGTATTCCACTTTGCAACTTGTTTTTATCATAAAAATATAGTTTTTTGTTTTTTCACAAAAGCAGCATAAAACATAGAAAAACATAACAAATATATAAAAAATGTATCTATCGACTCAAAGGTTAAAGTACATGGCTTTAGTTTTTGGTTTTGTTGTTTACACGGTGGTATCAAGACGACTGAAATTCAGCTTGGTCACGACGCTCATTTGCATCCTAATGGTCTTTAACATGATCAGCATTGTGCTGCTGATTAAAGACGTCATTTAATTCTTTTCATCTCTCAACGGCACACTGACAACTTCAACAAGAAGACATTCACACCACAGATGGGATTAATGGCTCTTAATCTTGAGGAACTGTTCTTTTTAAAGGGCCGTTCAAAAGACTGCCTCCTTATATATATATATATATATATATATATATATATATATATATATATATATATATATATATATATATACAATTTTAATAAATATATATATATATTTACAATTTTAATATGTATATATATATATATATATATATATATATATATATATATATATATATATATATATGTATGTATATATATATATTTTTTTAATTATTATTATTTTTTTATTTTTTTATTTATTTAATTAATTTAATATTACACAAGATTGGTCAATAAATCAAAATGTATACATTACACCAATATATGCACTATTGGGGAGCATTATAACTAACTTGGCTTTTGTTCCCATTGAAATTATTCCACAAGGTGGTGCTATTTACCCCCTTTATTGACAGTGACGTCACTATGTGACGCTTTACCTGGCTTGTCATCACGTGTGCGTCCAAATGCTACGTTTACTTTGACTTTGTTTACTTTTCCGGTCGCTAAAATATCTGATTCATGACACCAAAATACTCACAAAGTTTGCAGTAGATAGATATGATCTAAATAGTATCAATCTCACGGAGATTCCAAAGCCATTTTGACGTGATGAGAGATCCCTTCCTCATCAACAACAATGCCAATCAAGCAGACTTTGTGAGAGCCGACAACGATTACTTTGGGAAAATTATTTCTGAGCCCGAACACAAAGAAGATGAGCAATAAGTATGAGAAGACGAGTGTTAAACGGATGTAGCTTTATTGTGACACTATAGCATTAGCATCATTGCTAGATGCTAAACATACAATCTAACCATAATAAAACAAACACTTATTGTAATATTTCTACTCTCATTGGGATGCCGACCGACGGGACGCTCACATAATTGTGTTTCAAATGCTAGCATACTAACATTAGCATGCTAACGTGTATCATTTAAGTAACAAAATGTTTGACGCTGAGGTGTATATCTGCAAAATTAGCTAAACAAATGCTAGCCTACCAACATTAGCACACCAACGGGTATCATTTAAGTAAATAAATATTTGACGTTGAGGTGCATACCCACAAAATTAGCTAAACAAATGCGAGCATACTAACATTAGCATGCTAACGTGTGTCATTTAAGTGACAAAAATGTTTGACGCTGAGGTGTATACCTGCAATATTAGCCAAACAAATGCGAGCATACTAACATTAGCATGCTAACGTGTATCATTTAAGTAACAAAATGTTTGACACTGAGTTGTATATCTGCAAAATTAGTTAAACAAATTGTAGCATACTAACAATTGCATGCCAACGTGTGTCATTTAAGTGACAAAATATTTGACGCGGAGGTGCATACCTGCAAAATTAGCCAAACAAATGCGAGCCTACTAACATTAGCATGCTAACGTGTATCATTTAAGTGACAAAATGTTTGACGCTGAGGTGTATACCTGCAAAATTAGCCAAACAAATGCGAACATACAAACATTAGCATGCTAATGTGTATCATTTAAGTAACAAAATGTTTGACACTGAGTTGTATTTCTGCAAAATTAGCTAAACAAATTGTAGCATACTAACAATAGCACGCCAACGGGTATCATTTAAGTGACAAAATATTTGACGCGGAGGTGCATACCTGCAAAATTAGCTAAACAAATGCGAGCATACCAACATTAGCATGCTAACGTGCATCATTTAAGTGACAAAATGTTTGATGCTGAGGTGTATACCTGCAAAATTAGCCAAACAAATGCGAGCATACTAACATTAGCATGCTAACGTGTATCATTTAAGTAACAAAATGTTTGACACTGAGTTGTATTTCTGCAAAATTAGCTAAACAAATTGTAGCATACTAACAATAGCACGCCAACGGGTATCATTTAAGTGACAAAATATTTGACGCGGAGGTGCATACCTGCAAAATTAGCTAAACAAATGCGAGCATACCAACATTAGCATGCTAACGTGCATCATTTAAGTGACAAAATGTTTGATGCTGAGGTGTATACCTGCAAAATTAGCCAAACAAATGCGAGCATACTAACATTAGCATGCTAACGTGTATCATTTAAGTAACAAAATGTTTGACACTGAGTTGTATTTCTGCAAAATTAGCTAAACAAATTGTAGCATACTAACAATAGCACGCCAACGGGTATAATTTAAGTGACAAAATATTTGACGCGGAGGTGCATACCTGCAAAATTAGCCAAACAAATGCGAGCATACTAACATTAGCATGCTAACGTGTATCATTTAAGTGACACAATGTTTGACTCTGAGGTGTATACCTAGAAAATTAGCTAAACAAATGCTAGCGTACTAACATTAGCACGCCAACGGGTATCATTTAAGTAACAAAATGTACAGTATACCTGCAAAATTAGCAAAAAAAAAGCTAGCATGCTAATATTAGAATGCTAACGATTGGTTGCAGGAGCTCTTTGTATTCTCGATGTTTCCTTGTTTGCAAGTTTTTTAGCTTCTGCTTTGGGGACTGCGCAACGAGGGGGTGGCGCTCTCGTGACCTCTGCGCTGCCTTTTGGTGCTTTTTTGTGGACTCGGGGGCAGACTTCGGTCTCCCGGGATGGATTCTCGCCCATCCGGGTGGACCGGACATTGTATGAGAGCTAGTGGGCAGCCTAGAGTGGAATCTAAAGTAAAAGTAAAAGTGGGTGACATTGTTATCACCAGGAAAGATGAGGTCACCTACCTAGGTTCCCTTCTAAAGGCTAATCTTTCCTGTGATAAAATGGCAACCAAGGTAATCAAAAAGGTCAACCAACGAACAAGTTTTCTCTACAGAATCTCCTCTCTGGTCAACAAAAGCACCATGAAGATTCTAGCGGGAACTCTCGTTCAACCCTTTTTCGATTACGCTTGCACCTCCTGGTACCCTCAAATCTAGACTCCAAACATCCCAGAACAAGCTAGCCAGATTACTTCTAGACCACCCCAGATCACACCTCACTCCTACCCACTTCTCCAAAGTGGGTAGAGTAAAACAACTTGCACTGAGCCTAGTCTATAAAATCCGCTACACCTCCCTGATACCGAAGTACATGTCAAACTACTTCCTTAACGTAAATGACCGCCATAACCACAACACCAGGGGGAGCTCCACAAACCACGTTAAACCCAGATTCCGATCTAACAAAGGTCTTAACTCATTCTCTTTCTATGCCACATCAATGTGGAATGCACTACCAACAGGTGTAAAAGAAAGGGCATCTCTATCCTCCTTCAAAACCGCACTAAAAGAACACCTCCAGGCAACTTCAACCCTCGACTAACACCCTCCCCCCTCCACATCCCACCTCCTCGGATTGTAAATAATCAAATGTTCGTAGATTGCACTGTACTGTGCAATCTACTAATAAAAGTTTCAATCAATCAATCAATCAAAGTCGGCTATCTTGGTCGTCCCCATGTTTGGGTCTGTTCCTGTCTTGTGTCATCTGTTTTCACGAGAGTTGTCTTATAAACGCATGAAATATTTCATCGCGGTTAATCGCAGTTTGTTCGCAGTTAAATCAAAATTAGTCGCGATTAATCGCAGATCAATATAATTTTTCATGATTTGCAGCTTGCTATTTCAGATTTTTTTCCCCCTATTTTTCCGGACTTTGTGTATCTGCATCATTTCACTAATGTGGGATCAATAAAGTCCATCCTATCCTGTCCGAATAAGGACATTCAAAGGCTGCACGAGGACATGAAAGGGACATCAAGGTCCAAAGAATAGCTTGTTCTTAGTTGTCTGAAGCCTTTATTATGTCATTCCTATCACTGTCAGCAAAGAGTGTTCCTATTGGCTCCTCGTGGACCTCTCTGACCAGCAACACTCTTGTCACGTGACCATGACCTGCAGAGACCGACCTGTTGGTCTGTAAAGATTCTAAACTGGAGCAGTCCTTGACGAGGGATTGTTTGCAGACTTGTTTTCTAACGTTCTGGTTTCCACCCAAAGCATTTAAATTGGAGTTGACCAACACAACAAACCAAACCAGTCCAGCGTGTCCGTTGTGTGTGTGTAGACTTTGAGGACAAACTTGGACGCAGCCAAGAGTGTGCAGTCCGGTCTCATGCCAGGTCACATGAGGCCACCTGAGGCTTCCACCAGAGGGCGCCGATGGTTTGCAGGCGTCACGCAGCTAAAATAGCAGCTGAGCTAACAGAGGCCGGCTTTAAGCAGGACACACCTCCCGGCAGGCGCCCCAGACTCGTCCCGATTGGGCCGGCGGGAGGTCTGCCGCCTCCTGATTGGCCGCTGAGGACACCAGCTGACAAGAGTATGCAAATGGTGTGAGTGTCAGTAGAAAGGCTTGGGAGCAGAAGCTGAGGCGGGCACTGACGGAGCACAGCGGACGTGGAAGAAGACCAGCGGTGGCGTGGGAAAGTTCTACGGAGAACTGCTGGATCTGCTGCGTGCTTCCATGAGCGCTGCCAGGTAGGTCCTGCTGACAAGCACTTAAGATTACCTAAACCGTTGCATCTGGTGCAGAACCCCAATCATTTTTAGTCTGCTCAAACTATTCAGAAAGTCACCTGAAGAGTTTGTGGAGAAGTTTCTAACTGTGTGTCATGTGCCCCTCCCCCGTCCCCTTTGCTTCTGCTCCCCCGTCACCTCCCCCAGCCTCCTCAGGTCGTTGAGTCCGTCAGCAATGCCAGGTCCAGTATTGCCCATGGACATGGCCATGAGGTTCTACATCAGCCACTCTCCTCCTCCGCTCAGAGGCTTCCTCAGCTCCTACGAGGCCCCGAGGCATCGTAACAAGGGCCGGGCTCAGCGGGACCAGGCGGCCCTGCGGCCCTGTCTGAGCAGCCAACAGAGGACGGACGGCTGCGACGGCTGGGGCGGCAAAGGCTTGAAGAAGAAGGTGGTGTTCGCCGACACCAAGGGCATGTCGCTCACCGCCATCCACGTCTTCTCCAAGAACGACGACGAGCGCGGCGCGGGAGCCGTCGAGGAGCTGCAGTTCGACTTGAGCGACCTTGAGAGCGCTGCCATGGAGTTGAAGATCAGCCCGGTGCAAACCCTGGCTTTGGACTTCAAGCAGCCTTCAGCTGACTACCTGGACTTCCGTAACCGCCTGATCCGGAACGCCGTCTGCCTGGAGAACTGCTCGCTGCAGGAGCGCTCGCTCTCCGGCACCGTCAAGGTCCGCAATGTGGGCTTTGAGAAGTCCGTGCAGGTGCGCACCACCTTCGACTCGTGGACCACCTTCAGCGACGTGGACTGCACCTTCATGAACAACGTGTACGGCTGCCACGACACCGACACCTTCGCCTTTGTGCTGGACCTGCCCGCAAACATACCCCCGCAGCACCTGGTGGAGTTCTGCATCTGCTTCAGGGTCCAGGACCAGGTATTTTGGGACAATAACGACGGCAAGAACTACGTGATCAAGCACCTGGGTTGGGACGGCGGCACCTCCTCGGACTCCGTCGAGCACAAGAAGGCGGCAGAGTCCAGAGGCGGTGGGGTGAAGGTTCTGGAGATGGACTTGGACCAGTTCGGCAGCCCGCGTATGTGCAGCGGCTTCTTCCCGGGCTGGCAGAACTGGAGCCAGGCCAACACTGCCGTACCGTACTGGTGAGGCCCTCCAACCGGGTGCGGTCGGAAGTCATCGTGCGGCGACGGAATTCTCCGTCCTTCATATTGAAGGGGAGCCGAGCGCTGGTCCGAACACACGCACCGGTATTTTGGACTTGAATCGCACCTTAAACCACCTTGATGATGTCATCAGATGGCGACAGCCCCTGATTGCTTCGACGGTCCCGATGCATCAGCAGCGGCCCGAATGTCTTTCTCAGTTTGCACCTTCTCTGTGTGTGTGTGTGTGTGTGTGTGTGTGTGTGTGTGTGTGCGTGTGTGTGTGTGTGTGTGTGTGTGTGTGTGTGTGTGTGTGTGTGTGTGTGTGTGTGTCGATCAAATGTTTCCGTTTCCCTTTCTGGCAAAAAAGTGATCTTGTCTGAAATAAAAGTTCATGTTTGTTCCACGCCCGCGTTCCTTTCTTACATATCCGAGATGACGGTGGGTTGCCATGGAAACATGTCTCCCCCGGTATTACGAGACACCTCAGGAACGCGCACGCTCAGCACCAAGTCTCCATCTTGGACGCATCACGGAGAGGAAGGACCCCGGGGCCCGAACATTCCTGCCCGATCACAGCTGGAACTCAGGAGTGGACAGACACGCGCGGGGCGTGCCGTGTCCACTTCCTGTTTTTCTTCGAGGCGCCGCCGCTGCAGCGGGGAAATAAGCGGCCGGGCGTTGAAATGTGCTCCAGCCGACACGTGCGGGCGTGCGGATGCTCAAACATTAACGGCAGAGGTCACTCGTGGACGTGGAAAAACCCAGAAGGTCGTGGGAGAGATTAGATGCAGCACTTCACCTTGGAGGTCAGAGGTCACTTTCTCGTGATGCTGATTGGACGCAGGCGATCGCAGAAGAAGACGTTGACGTTCCTTATCGTGCACTCCGACCTCCATTGTAGGGAAGTGCGATACCACTGTTTTTTTTCTGATTGGATACCGAGTGTGAGTCAGGCTGGTATCGGCGATATCGTTCCGATACTTTGTGTCTGCTAACATTCTAGAAGTTGTGTATTTTCAAATAATGACATACAACGGTACACATGTAAGAAAAAGGACCACATTTTTGTCAACTATAACACAAATGTTTGTCTTTAAATATATGTATACATATATATATATATATATATATATATATATATATATATATATATATATATATATATATATATATATATATATATATATATATATATATATATATATGTATATATATATATATATATATATATATATTATACAGATTATGCAAACCAGAACAAAACAGAATACAATGATTTGCTAATCCTTTTCAACCTATATTCAATTGAATAGACTGCAAAGACAAGATATTTAAGGTTCGAACTGGAAAACTTTTGTTATTTTGTGCAAATATTAGCTCATTTGGAATTTGATGCCTGCAACATGTTTCAAAAAAGCTGGCACAAGTGGCAAAAAAGACTGAGAAAGTTAAGGAATGCTCATCCGACACTTATTTGGAACATCCCCACAGGTGAACAGGCTAATTGGGAACAGGTGGGTGCCATGATTGGCCATAAAAGCAGCTTCCGTGAAATGCTCAGTCATTCACAAACAAGGACGGGGGGCGAGGGTCACCACTTTGTGAACAAATGCGTGAGCAAATTGTTTAAGAACAACATTTCTCAACCAGCTATTGCAACGAATTTAGGGATTTCACGACGTGGCGAGGACGACGTGAAAGGCGCTTGTTCTTGTTGTCATGTCTTTTATAAAGATTGTGAACAATAGGGAAAAAAAAAAAAAAAAGTGTGGTTGCCCTTTAAAAAATCATTGTATTTTTTTTCGTACATGGAGAAAACAGTAAAAATGTAAAAAGAAAGAGCAAAAAAATCGGTACGTAACGAGAAAAAGCTGAAATGTTTCAATAATAAAAAAAACACTTAGTCACCTGTAATACGTAGCTGACACAATATCTATTTTTAGCATTTTGTAAATAAACAGATATCTAAATGGCCGCCTTGGTGGAAAAAGTTTGGACACCCCCCCCCCTCTGAAATAAAGTACCAAAAGTATAGATATTTTCATTTTAGGGATTTCGATATTAGAGCATAAAGAGCTGGTGGCGGTGTCGATATTTTAGTATCTAACGCTAACACGCGGAAAGACGCTAACAACAACATTAGGCCCTTTTTCCACTGCAGGAACTTTTTCAGGAACTTTCCCGTTTACCCGGGTAAATAAAGTTCCCGCTGTGTTTCCACCAAAAACTATCCGGGTGGATTTAGTTCTTCAGGAACTATTCTTAGCTCCGAGTAGCGAGGTGGGACTACAGAGTAGGGTTGTACGGTATACCGGTACTAATAAAGTGCGGTGGGACTAATGAATTCAAAAAGGTACTATACTGCCTTTTAAAAATACCTTATTATTGTTATTATTATTATTATTGTTATTATTATTATTATTATTATTATTATTATTATTATTATTATTATTATTATTGTTATTATTATCGTTATTATTATTATTGTTATGATTATTGTTATGGTATTGTTTTATTATTGTATTATTATTATTAATAATAATATTTTTTATTATCGTTGTTATTTTTATTATTATTATTGTTATTATTAGTGTTATTGTTGTTTTTATTATTATTGTTGTTATTATTATTATTATAATTGTTAATATTGTTATTATCCACCCATCCATCCATTTTCTTCCTCTTATCCGAGGTCGGGTCGCGGGGGCAGCAGCCTAAGCAGGGAAGCCCAGAAATTTCCTCTCCCCAGCCACTTATTATTATTGTTATTATTATTATTATTATTGTTATTATCATTATTGTAGTTTTTATCATTGTTATTATTATTATTATTAATATTGTGATTATTGATATTGGTATTATTATTATTGTTATTATTATTTTTGTTATTATTACTGTTGTTATTATTATTATTATTATTGTTACTATTATTGTTATTATTATTATTATTGTTACTATTATTGTTATTATTGTTATTATTAGTATTGTTGTTTTTATTAGGATTATGATTATTATTGTTATTATTATTATTGTTGTTTTTATTATTGTTATCATTATTATTATTATTGTTATTATTAATATTGTTATTATTTATATTTGTATTAATATTCTTATTATTATTGTTGTTGTATTATTATTATTGTTGTTGTTGTTTTTATTGTTGTTATTATTATCACTATTTTGTTATTATTACTGTTATTATTATTATTATTATTGTTACTATTATTGTTATTATTATTATTGTTATTATTAGTATTGTTGTTGTTTTTATTATGATTATTATTGTTATTATTATTATTATTATTGTTGTTGTTTTTATTATTGTTTTTATTACAGTTATTATTATTTATGTTGTTATTATTATTATTATTGTTATCATCATTGTTATTATTATTATTATTATTATTGTTGTTATTATTATTACTGTTGTAAATAAGTGATAAATGGGTTATACTTGTATAGCGCTTTTCTACCTTCAAGCTACTCAAAGCGCTTTGACAGTATTTCCACATTCACCCATTCACACACACATTCACACACTGATGGCGGGAGCTGCCATGCAAGGCGCTAACCAGCAGCCATCAGGAGCAAGGGGTGAAGTGTCTTGCCCAAGGACACAACGGACGTGACTAGGATGGTAGAGGGTGGGGATTGAACCCCAGTAACCAGCAACCCTCCGATTGCTGGCATGGCCACTCTACCAACTTCGCCACGCCGTCCCCGTTTTTTTTTTTTATTATTGTTATTATTATTATTATTGGAGCTTTGAGGTACCAGCCTGCAGAGAGAGTGTAGGAGGAGAATGTGTGCGCTAGGAACACACGGTAGGTTAACTTTCAGTTTCGATCTCGTTGGACAAAAGGATGAGAAGACGGTTACGATTCCTGTTTTGTAGGACAAATTGTTAAATGTCAGTTCTGGTCACCTCTCAGCCTTGGAACTAAAGAATCTGGGAAGACTCCGCCCCCCCCTAGAAGGCAGGATCCTAGCACGCTAACATCTCGGCGTTGACGAGTCGGCGTAAAGATAGGGGCCAGATCCGGGGCCAGAACCAGGGCAGGATCACTGAGCGGAGCTACAAAGTTCTTGGGACTTTACGGCCCTCGTGTGCTGATAAGTTCTGATAAGGCGGGCAGAGCCGCGAAGATAACGATGAAGTTGCTCAACCGGGTCAGCCTTGGAGCTCCTTCTCGCCGCCGTTTATAAGAGGGCAGAGCTCCGGAGTCCTCGTGGCGGCCTTTCATGTCCTTGCTGTCGTCAAGGTGATGCTCGGGACGAACAGCTGCTGTGATGCAACACCTTGAGGCGGGCAGGGGGGAGTTGGGAGGGGGGAAGGGTCTCGGCATGATCAGCTGCTCCAGGCCCCAAGGGTCAGGGTGGTTTGGGCGGGGCTTAGGTCAGACGGACGGAATAACGACGTTTCAAAGTCAGATAAAAGCATGTTAGTCGAAGGAACACAAAATAAATGACTTATGTAAGGAAAAAACTGGGTGCCATCTCTCAGGTGAGGCTTTGCCCCGCCGGTGCATCATTTACATGGTATTGTTTCTCACCACCGGGCATCTACAAACACGCTGTTGACCGCAGTCATTATTCTAGACGCCAACAAAACTTGTTGTGCAACGCTTAGTTGGGCGTGCGCTCCTCAAATATTTTTATTACTTGACACCGCGAGCAGCGACACGTGGACGCACGCCTTGCCCGCAGACCCAACACGCTAATAAACACAAACTTCTGACGCTAAACTAACATGCTAACTCACGACACCGACCACGACCACGCTGAACCAGCTTTTTAATATTCAACGCCAGTAAACATGAGTCACGGATACTGCTAATAAAATCAATCAATCAATCAATGTTTATCTATATAGCCCTAAATCACAAGTGTCTCAAAGGGCTGCACAAGCCACAATGACATCCTCGGTACAGAGCCCACATAAGGGCAAGGAAAAACTCACCCCAGTGGGACGTCGATGTGAATGACTATGAGAAACCTTGGAGAGGACCGCATATGTGGGTAAACACCCCCCCCCCCCCGGGGATGTCAACACTGTGCTGATAAAACCTGCTGATAAATGTCAACACTGTGCTAATAAAACGTGCCAAAAAAAAGTCAAGACTGTGCTAATTAAACATGCTGATAAATGTCAACACTTACTACCCTACTAAAAATATGTGTTTTATGTTGCACGATTGCACCAAGAAAAATTCCCAGTTTGTGAACCCGTTCTCAAACAATGGCAATAAAAACTATTCTGATTCTGATTCTGAAAACATGCTAATGAATATCAACACGATACTAATAAATCATGCTAATAAATGTCAACACTATGCTAATAAAACATGCTAATAAATGTCAACACTGACTATGCTAATAAAACATGCTAATACATGTCAACACTATGCTAATAAAACATGCTAATAAATGTAAACACTGACTATGCTAATAATACATGATAATACATGTAAACACTGACAATGCTAATAAATCATTCTAATAAATATCAACACTGACTATGCTAATAAATCATGCTAATACATGTCAACACTATGCTAATAAAACATGCTAATAAATGTCAACACTGACTATGCTAATAAATCATGCTAATACATATCAACACTAAGCTAATAAAACATGCTAAAAAATGTCAACACTGACTATGCTAATAAAACATGCTTATAAATGTAAACACTGACTATGCTAATATACCATGCTAATACATGTAAACACTTACTACCCTAGTAAAACATGCTAATAAATATCAACACTATACTGATAAATCATGTTAATAAATGTAAACACTGACTATGCTAATAAAACATGCTAATACATGTCAACACTATGCTAATAAAACATGCTAATAAATGTCAACACTGACTATGCTAATAAAACAGGCTAATAAATGTAAACACTGACTATGCTAATAATACATGATAATACATGTAAACACTGACAATGCTAATAAAACATGCTAATACATGTCAACACTATGCTAATAAAACATGCTAATAAATGTCAACACTGACTATGCTAATAAAACAGGCTAATAAATGTAAACACTGACTATGCTAATAATACATGATAATACATGTAAACACTGACTATGCTAATAAATAATTCTAATAAATATCAACACTGACTATGCTAATACATCATACTAATACATGTCAACACTATGCTAATAAAACATGCTAATAAATGTCAACACTGACAATGCTAATAAATCATTCTAATAAATGTAAAAACTGACTATGCTAATAAAACATGCTTATAAATGTAAACATTGACTATGCTAATAATACATACTAATACATGTAAACACTGACTATGCTAATAAAACAGGCTAATAAATTTAAACACTGACTATGCTAATCAAACTTTCTAATACATGTAAGCACTGACAATGCTAATAAATAATGCTAATACATGTCAACACAATGCTAATAAAACATGCTAATAAATGTCAACACTGACTATGCTAATAAAACATGCTTATAAATTTAAACACTGACTATGCTAATATACCATGCTAATACATGTAAACACTTACTACCCTAGTAAAACATGCTAATAAATATCAACACTATACTGATAAATCATGTTAATAAATGTAAACACTGACTATGCTAATAAAACATGCTAATACATGTCAACACTGACTATGCTAATAAAACATGCTAATAAATGTAAACACTGACTATGCTAATAAAACAGGCTAATAAATGTAAAGACTGACTATGCTAATAAAACATGTTTATAAATGCAAACACTGACTATGCTAATAAAACATGCTAATAAATGTCAACACTGACTATGCTAATAAAACATGCTAATAAATGTAAACACTGACTATGCTAATAAAACAGGCTAATAAATGTAAAGACTGACTATGCTAATAAAACATGTTTATAAATGTAAACACTGACTATGCTAATAAAACATGCTAATAAATGTAAACACTGACTATGCTAATAATACATGATAATACATGTAAACACTGACTATGCTAATAAATAATTATAATAAATATCAACACTGACTATGCTAATACATCATACTAATACATGTCAACACTATGCTAATAAAACATGCTAATAAATGTCAACACTGACAATGCTAATAAATCATTCTAATAAATGTAAAAACTGACTATGCTAATAAAACATGCTTATAAATGTAAACATTGACTATGCTAATAATACATGCTAATACATGTAAACACTGACTATGCTAATAAAACAGGCTAATAAATTTAAACACTGACTATGCTAATAAAACTTGCTAATACATGTAAACACTGACTATGCTAATAAAACTTGCTAATACATGTAAACACTGACTACGCTAATATACCATGCTAATACATGTAAACACTGACAATGCTAATAAAACTTGCTAATAAATGTCAACACTGACTATGCTAATAAAACATGCTAATAAATGTAAACACTGACTATGCTAATAAAACAGGCTAATAAATGTAAAGACTGACTATGCTAATAAAACATGTTTATAAATGTAAACACTGACTATGCTAATAAAACATGCTAATAAATGTAAACACTGACTATGCTAATAATACATGATAATACATGTAAACACTGACTATGCTAATAAATAATTATAATAAATATCAACACTGACTATGCTAATACATCATACTAATACATGTCAACACTATGCTAATAAAACATGCTAATAAATGTCAACACTGACAATGCTAATAAATCATTCTAATAAATGTAAAAACTGACTATGCTAATAAAACATGCTTATAAATGTAAACATTGACTATGCTAATAATACATGCTAATACATGTAAACACTGACTATGCTAATAAAACAGGCTAATAAATTTAAACACTGACTATGCTAATAAAACTTGCTAATACATGTAAACACTGACTATGCTAATAAAACTTGCTAATACATGTAAACACTGACAATGCTAATAAAACTTGCTAATAAATGTAAACACTGACTATGCTAATATACCATGCTAATACATGTAAACACTGACAATGCTAATAAAACTTGCTAATAAATGTAAACACTGACTATGACTATTTTTTTTTTCCGAAGAAAAATTAAATCTAACTCGGTTATCGTACGCTAAATCTTGCTCATAACTCATTGGTTTGTTTGTGTAAGCTAGCTGCCGTGGCTAACATGCTAACGACCCAAACGTTGATGAAGAGATGGCAGCCATGTTTGTTGTGCTTCTAGAAGGTTCCTGGGAGGAAGATGAGGAACAGATTAAGGAAACAAGACACAGGTGAAGACAAGATGAGAATATTTTGTCAGATGTCCTTGTTGATATTTTGTTTCCCTGATGGACGACACACAAAGCTGAAGTTGAAGAAAAAGGTCAGTTTGAGGTCTTTGACTCTGCACTTGGCACTGTGTGTGTGTGTGTGTGTGTGTGTGTGTGTGTGTGTGTGTGTGTGTGTGTGTGTGTGTGTGTGTGTGTGTGTGTGTGTGTGTGTGTGTGTGTGTGTGTGTGTGTGTCCTCCTATTAAAAGCCATACAAAAGATAAGGGATAAAACGAGAGTTACTGAGTGACAACATGGCCTACATACTTGCATGTTTGCTCTTCTAACTAGGACAACAAAGTCCTTTTTTCAATCAACTCTTATTATTCTTACTCAACCTTCTACACTTCTGCTCTAATACACTTTTCTTCACCTCATTCTTTATTGAAAATAACACACGTACACGTTTAGTCCAATGCCTTTATTAGCATGTTAACTAGCATCATTGTTGTGTTTATTAGCATGATGTGATTATGATTAGTTTTAACATGTTGACTAGCATGGCTAATGTGTTTTTTTTAGCATGTTGACTAGTGTGGTCAATGTATTTTCTAGCATGGTGATTAGCATGGCTAGAATGTTTATTAGCATGTTGACTAGCATGGCTATAATATTTATTAGCATGTTGACTAGTGTGGTCAATGTATTTTCTAGCATGGTGATTAGCAGGGCTAGAATGTTTATTAGCATGTTGACTAGCATGGCTAAAATGTTTATTAGCATGTTGACTAGCATGGCTAATAGGATTATTAGCATGTTGACTAGCATGGCTAATAGGATTATTAGCATGTTGACTAGCACAGCTAGAATTTTTATTAGCATGTTGACTAGCATGGCTAATAGGATTATTAGCATGTTGACTAGCACAGCTAGAATTTTTATTAGCATGTTGACTAGCATGGCTAATAGGATTATTAGCATGTTGACTAGTGTGGCCAATGTCTTTACTAGCGTGTTGATTAGCATGGCCAATGTATTTATTAGCCTGGTGATTAGCATGGTTAATGTGTTCATTAGCATTTTGACTAGCGTGGCTAATGTGTGAATTAGCATGTTGACTAGCATGGCTAGAATTGTTATTAGCATGTTGACTAGCATGGCTAATGTGTATATTAGCATGTTGACTAGCATGACTAATATGTTTATTAGCATGTTGACTAGCATGGCTAATATGTTTATTAGCATGTTGACTTGCATGACTAATGTGTGTATTAGCATGTTGACTAGCATGGCTACAATGTTTATTAGCATGTTGACTAGCATGGCTAATGTGTGTATTAGCATGTTGACTAGCATGGCTAATGTGTTCATTAGCATGTTGACTAGTATGGCTAGAATTTTTATTAGCACGTTGATTAGTGTGATTAATGTGTGTATCAGCATGTTGACTAGCATGGCTACAATGTTTATTAGCATGTTGACTAGCATGGCTAATAGTATTATTAGCATGTTGCCTAGTGTGGCTAATGTGTTCATTAGCATGTTGACTAGCATGGCTACAATTTTTATTAGCACGTTGATTAGTGTGATTAATGTGTGTATCAGCATGTTGATTAGAATGGCTAATATGTTTATTAGCATGTTGACTTGCATGACTAATGAGTGTATTAGCATGTTGACTAGCATGGCTACAATGTTTATTAGCATGTTGACTAGCATGGCTAATAGTATTATTAGCATGTTGACTAGTGTGGCTAATGTGTGTATTAGCATGTTGACTAGCATGGCTAATGTGTTCATTAGCATGTTGACTAGCATGGCTAATGTGTTCATTAGCATGTTGACTAGCATGGCCAATGTGTTCATTAGCATGTTGACTCGTGTGGCTAATGTGTTTATTAGCATGTTGACTAGCATGGCTAATGTGTGTATTAGCATGTTGACTAGCATGGCTAATGTGTTCATTAACATGTGGCTAATATGTTTATTAGCATCTGTGTTTATTAGCATGTTGACTAGCATGGCTAATGTGTGTATTAGCATGTTGACTAGCATGGCTAATGTGTTCATTAGCATGTTGTCTAGCATGGCTAATGTGTTCATTAGCATGTGGCTAATATGTTTATTATCATCTCTGTTTATTAGCATGTTGACTAGCATGGCTAATGTTTTCATTAGCATGTTGACTAGCATGGCTAATGTGTGTATTAGCATGTTGACTAGCATGGCTAATGTTTTCATTAGCATGTTGAGTAGCATGGCTAATGTGTTCATTAGCATGTTGACTAGCAGGGCTAATGTGTGTATTAGCATGTTGACTAGCATGGCTAATGTGTGTATTAACATGTTGACTAGCATGGCTAATGTGTTCATTAGCATGTTGACTAGCATGGCTAATGTGTGTATTAGCATGTTGACTAGGGTGACCATTTCCATGACACCAAAAAGGAGGACATTATGCGGCATATCAATAAATTACTATGGTGTACATAGGACTCTGGTATACTCTTATTTATAGTACAATTTTGAGTGGTTTAAAGATGACGTTTGTGTGGCTGAATAGGAAAAAATATTAAAGTCAAGTGTTTGTTAACAGTATTTGTATTTATTCAATACATTGTGGTGTTCAAAAAGTGACCACTGAGATGAATCTTTTCAAGTGCAGAGTGCCACAAAGCATAACATGTGTGGACTTAAATGTAGTTAACATATATAATTTTTAAAAAATGACACAAAAAATTGTCCACATCAACATCAAGGCTGCATGCTGCATATCTGGTTGCGTTATGCAGAATATGGGCCAAACAGTTTGCAGGGAGCACATCTTTTTGGCTCAGTTTCAGCTTCTGATACACACTGTTATGTTTGCCACAATTGACACTGGCATTGTCTGCTGCATATGCAGACATGTTTTTCACCTCTAAGCCAGACATCTCAAGTTTTGCCAGCAGCTGGTTTGTTATGGCTTCTGACGTTTCGTTGCTGTCACTATAAAAATCCAACAGGACATGTTGGATGCCTTCATCAAAGTGAAAATACCTTACCACAATGGGAAAACACTTGTTTGTTGCTTTATTTGAGGCGTCGGTTGCCACGGAAAAGGGTAGGTTGTTTTCTTTTATGTAGTCGGTATGTTCCTGTACCGAATAGTGAGTGATGACGTTCTCGCACAATGCCTTGGCTTTTGTTCGGCCACAGGCCATCCCTTTAGCTGTGGGCTAGACACTGAAAATCTCCCGGTCCACTTTCATGCCGCAGTCTAAACTTCTGTAGGGCTGGTGATGCTTTACAGCAGTGGTTCTCAACCTTTTTTCAGTGATGTACCCCCTGTGAACATTTTTTTAATTAAATCTTCAATCAATCAATCTTTATTTATATAGCCCTAAATCACAAGTGTCTCAAAGGGCTGCACAAGCCACAACGACATCCTCGGTACAAAGCCCACATACGGGCAAGGAAAAACTCACCCCAGTGGGACGTCGATGTGAATGACTATGAGAAACCTTGGAGAGGACCGCATATGTGGGTAACCCCCCCCCTCTAGGGGAGACCGAAAGCAATGGATGTCGAGTGGGTCTGACATAATATTGTGAGAGTCCAGTCCATAGTGGATCCAACATAATAGTAAGAGTCCAGTCCATAGTGGGGCCAGCAGGACACCATCCCGAGCGGAGACGGGTCAGCAGCGTAGAGATGTTCCCAGCCGATGCACAGGCGAGCGGTCCACCCCGGGTCCCGACTCTGGACAGCCAGCACTTCATCCATGGCCACCGGACCTGTGCCCCCCCCCCCCCTCAAGGAAAAGGGGAGCAGAGGAGAAAAGAAAAGAAACGGCAGATCAACTGGTCTAACAGGGGGCTATTTAAAGGCTAGAGTATACAAATGAGTTTTAAGATGGGACTTAAATGTAAATGTAAAGTACCCCCTAATCAGAGCAAAGCATTTTTGGTTGAAAAAAAGTGCTTTAAAGAAGTAAAATACAGCACTATGTCATCAGTTTCTGATTTATTAAATTGTATAACAGTGCAAAATATTGCTCATTTGTAGTGGTCTTTCTTGAACTATTTGGAAAAAAAGTGATTCAATTATAAATAAAGATGTCTACACATAGAAGTAATCATCAACTTAAAGTGCCCTCTTTGGGGATTGTAATAGAGATCCATCTGGATTCATGAACTTCATTCCAAACATTTCTTCACAAAAAAAGAAATCTTTAACATCAATATTTATGGAACATGTCCACAAAAAATCTAGCTGTCAACACTGAATATTGCATTGTTGCATTTCTTTTCACACTTCTTTTTGACAGACATTTTAGTGAGGGTCAAACCATCATGGCATGGGCGAAACTCTGGATTTATGGTAATGAATGGAATAGCCTACTTGATTTGATGTTCAGTTTATGAACTTACATTACATTATACCCCCAGGGGTACGCGTACCCCCATTTGAGAACCACTGCTTTACAGCATGGTACACCTTGCACAGCTCCGCAGCAGTTATCTTGTCATCCAGGGGCGACGAAACTTCATGAAAAAATGTCCTCATTGAAGAGGTACCTGCCGCACGTTTATTACTTTTATGTTTATCCGTACCCGCATGCCGTTCAATTGCAGCTTTCCCCTGACTACTTACGTCGACATCACATCGACAAAGTGTGCAGAAGCCATGGAATGAGTCTCGACTGCTTTTCGTTATAAATTCGTGCTCTTTTATCCATTCAGAATTAAACGAGGTCTTGTGTTTTGGCATGATGCTAACTTTCTGTCAATGTCATGCTGCAGCAGCACATGGACCCTTGTTTACTTTTTTAACCAATGATAAGCAGATTTGTATCCGACACCGCTCTTAGCCAATCATTTGATATGTTACTGCGTTGGGGCATTTTTTACGGTCTTTGATTGGCTATTGCGCTGCAGCCCAGCAAAGATGAAAAAACTCTGCTCTTCAAGCCTAGTGCCTCAAAAAGGAGGACAAATACGTGTCCGGCTTGATGCTGCGCCGGACGCCGGACAGGGCATTAAAAATCCGGACTGTCCGGCCTAAATCCGGACACCTGGTCACCCTAAGCATGGCTAGAATGTTTATTAGCATGTTGACTAGCATGGCTAGAATGTTTATTAGCATGTTGACTAGTGTGGCCAACGTATTTTCTAGCGTGGTGATTAGCAGGGCTAGAATGTTTATTAGCATGTTGACTAGCATGGCTAAAATGTTTATTAGCATGTTGACTAGCATGGCTAATAGGATTATTAGCATGTTGACTAGCATGGCTAATAGGATTATTAGCATGTTGACTAGCATAGCTAGAATGTTTATTAGCATGTTGACTAGCATGGCTAATAGGATTATTAGCATGTTGACTAGTGTGGCCAATGTCTATTAGCATGTTGATTAGCATGGCCAATGTATTTATTAGCCTGGTGATTAGCATGGTTAATGTGTTCATTAGCATTTTGACTAGCGTGGCTAATGTGTGAATTAGCATGTTGACTAGCATGGCTAGAATTTTTATTAGCATGTTGACTAGCATGGCTAATGTGTGTATTAGCATGTTGACTAGCATGACTAATATGTTTATTAGCATGTTGACTAGCATGGCTAATATGTTTATTAGTATGTTGACTTGCATTGACTAATGTGTGTATTAGCATGTTGACTAGCATGGCTAATGAGTTCATTAGCATGTTGACTAGTGTGGCCAATGTCTTTATTAGCGTGTTGATTAGCATGGCCAATGTATTTATTAGCCTGGTGATTAGCATGGCTAATGTGTTCATTAGCATTTTGACTAGCGTGGCTAATGTGTGAATTAGCATGTTGGCTAGCGTGGCTAGAATTTTTATTAGCATGTTGACTAGCATGGCTAAAGTGTGTATTAGCATGTTGACTAGCATGGCTACAATGTTTATTAGCATGTTGACTAGTATGGCTAATGTGTGTATTAGCATGTTGACTAGTGTGGCCAGTATTTATTAGCATGTTGACTAGCATGGCTAATGTGTTCATTAGCATGTTGACTAGCATGTCTAGAATTTTTATTAGCACGTTGATTCGTGTGATTAATGTGTGTATCAGCATGTTGACTAGAATGGCTAATATTTTTATTAGCATGTTGACTTGCATGGCTAATGTGTGTATTAACATGTTGACTAGCATGGCTACAATGTTTATTGGCATGTTGACTAGCATGGCTAATAGTATTATTAGCATGTTGACTAGCATGGCTAATGTGTTCATTAGCATGTTGACTAGCATGGCTAATATGTTATTTTAGCATATGGCTAATATGTTTATTAGCATCTCTGTTTATTAGCATGTTGACTAGCATGGCTAATGTGTTCATTAGTGTGTTGACTAGCATGGCTAATGTGTGTATTAGCATGTTGACTAGCATGGTTAATGTGATCATTAACATGTGGCTAATATGTTTATTAGCATGTTGACTTGCATGGCTAATGTGTGTATTAACATGTTGACTAGCATGGCTACAATGTTTATTAGCATGTTGACTAGCATGGCTAATGTGTTCACTAGCATGTTGACTAGCATGGCTAATATGTTCTTTTAGCATATGGCTATTATGTTTATTAGAATCTGTGTTTATTAGCATGTTGACTAGCATGGCTAATGTGTTCATTAGCGTGTTGACTAGCATGGCTAATGTGTGTATTAGCATGTTGACTAGCATGGTTAATGTGATCATTAGCATGTGGCTAATATGTTTATTAGCATGTGTTTATTAGCATGTTGACTAGCATGGCTAATGTGTTTATTAGCATGTTGACTCATGTGGCTAATATGTTTATTAGCATCTGTGTGTATTTGCATGTTGACTAGCATGGCTAATGTGTTCATTAGCATATTGACTTGTGTGGCTAATGTGTTTATTAGCATGTTGACTAGCATGGCTAATGTGTGTATTAGTATGTTGACTAGCATGGCTAATGTGTTCATTAGCATGTTGACTAGCATGGCTAATGTGTTCATTAGCATGTGGTTAATATGTTTATTAGCATCTGTGTTTATTAGCATGTTGACGAGCATGGCTATTGTGTTCATTAGCATGTGGCTAATATGTTTTTTAGCATCTGTGTTTAGCATGTTGACTAGCATGGCTAATGTGTGTATTAGCATGTTGACTAGCATGGCTAATGTGTTCATTAGCATGTGGCTAATATGTTTATTAGCATCTGTGTTTCGCATGTTGACTAGCATGGCTAACATTGTTTAGTACTGCAGTATTCCACATGGGAAGCAGGTCAATAATAGTTGATGAGACACAAAAAGGAATATTTGTTCATGTCTCTTTTAATAAATAAAGAGTGAAAGAGAGCAAGTTGGAATGGTAATAATACAGAACAAGAAGGACAAGACAAAAAGTACAATTTAAGCGGAGAATCGACGAAGACTGCCGAGCTCAAACAGGAAGTAAGTGTGCTTTACAACACAACTGCTTCCTGTTTACGCACTTGTGTCATCAGGACTGGGATGGCGACTGACTGACTGAGACAAAAGAAGCTTTGAGAGCCACTGGCCTCTCTCGCTGTGCGTGTGCGTGTGCGTGTGTTTGTGTGTGTGCGAGTTCTGGCAATGCTTACTTAATGGGGACATCGCTCTGTTTACACCAGACCTGGGCAAATTAAGGCTCGGGGGCCAAATGCGGCCCATTGAGCTTTTCAATCTGGCCCGCCGGACATTCCCAAATAATTTTTTTAGATCTTTAAGATGGAAAGTGTAGCTGCCATTATGATTTTCTAATGACCGTAAGTCTTCAACTATACAAAGTATTTTAATAGCTGGAATCTGCGCTTTTGCATGATATACTAGTTACTATGGTAATATAATTAGTTACTATGGTAATCTAAGTCACAGCAGCTCAAACCAGGCACCAAGCAGTGTGGGTGGGGAGCGTTTCCAGAGTGTCCAGCCTGAAATGCGGGTGTCAGGGACAGGCGCGGAAGGAGATTTTTACAGAAAAGTTGGGGGGGGTCACCCACATATGCGGTCCTCTCCAAGGTTTCTCACAGTCATTCACATTGACATCCCACTGGGTTGTGAGTTTTTCCTTGCCCTTATGTGGGCTCTGTACCGAGGATGTCGTTGTGGCTTGTGCAACCCTTTGAGACACTTGTGATTTAGGGCTATATAAATAAATATTGATTGATTGATTGATTGAAGTTCTAAAGATTAGTTATATATCAGATCGTAGGTCTTAGTTTTTTTTACCCTTCATATTTCACTGTTTGTTGCATTTTTGTTGCGTTTCGCTTGATTGTAAAATATGTGGATGGAGAGGGGTGTGACCAATGTTCCCTCTAGTTTTTCATGTGTGTGAGCAAACGCAAAAATTCCCTGAGCATTCAGTGGAGCACATGTGAGCAACATCAGACGTGCACACTGTGGCTACACCAGCAGCACACCTGTCCCAAACCTGACTAAATAACAAGTTCAATCTCCATCCATCCATCCATTTTCTACCGCTTGTCCCTTTCGGGGTCGCGGGGGGTGCTGGAGCCTATCTCAGCTGCATTAGGGCAGAAGGCGGGGTACACAGACAACATTCTCTTATTATTATAATCAAATGACAGCGGTCATTTCCATGAGGTTATTTTCTAATATAAGTGTTTAGGTCCACTTACAATGACAATAACAAAAAATATTGTTTTTCATGAACTGTGTACTTGTATTGTTTGTCTGGGTGGAGGTCCTGCTTTGGAAAAAGTTTGTACCGCTTTCAGACATTGCATTTAGTTCCCATTAAAACATTCACATGTTGCACAATGAGATGTAAGCAGGGGATCATGTGTACATTCCTGTAACTTCCTGTTTGTAAAAAATATATTTTTATTAGCATTTATTTAATAGACTAACAGCAATTCATGATTAATATTTATAAATTAAGATTCCTAATAAATGACACTAGAATAAGCACACATTTGATTGGTAAATCATAGTGTAACGACCTGGAATGACACTTTATGTGTGGTGTTGGAGTTGTCCGACTTTTTGTGTCGCTGTAAAGGCATCACTGGCTAAGTGCCATATGTGCATGTGTTGGCGCAAGTGAGAAAGAGCGAGCGGCTGCTGTTGATATAACAAAGTTGCTTTTGGTCTGGTTTGTACTGCAGAAAATGACCACTTTTGCTAGATATAATTTTTTTTACTAATGTTTGGTGATGTGTTTATGGCCGACAATAAAGAGTTTTGCTCAGTAAAGTGATGGATGGAATTCATGTCCTCAAAGCGTCTCGACAGACGTTACAATATTTGAACAATGATGGCGAAAACTGTTTTCTCTGTCGTGTCGAAAATTGTTATGCGCTTATTTTTTTATTTGATTTTGTGCGTGGCATAGATTTGCTGTGCGCAGAGGACGCTTGAGCAGTGCGCAATTGCACAGGCGCGCACCTTAGAGGGAACATTGGGTGTGACGTTCATATGTTGCCAATATTCAGTGTTTTATCCTTCATAGTTAATATTGTAAATCCCAAATTCTTTATTTTCATGTACATTCTGGGTGTCTCATTAAGTAGAAAATGAAAAATTCCATTCCGTTTTTTAACGTTTTTAGCATTCAATAAGACATTATTGTGAGGTTTTGTATTAGTATTCCTAAAAAATAATATACCAGCCCCCAGACACATTTTTTTCTCTACATTTGGCCCCCCGAGTCAAAATAATTGCCCAGGCCTGGTTTACACAGTCACCTTTAGGGGACCTCTGACGGTATGGGGACAAAAAAACAGGTCCCCTAAAGGGAAACTTTGTAAATGATAGTCAGATCCATTCTGAAGTTGCCTAAGTGATTTTTAAGCTTTGGCCCATAAAACATGTTTACTGAAAAGTAAATCTAATTTTAACTTTTTATTTTTATTTTTATTTTTATTTTTTAATGGTCCTCAGTAGTCACGTACAAATTTGTGTGAATTATGCAAAATTATTTAAAATGTTTTTTATTATTTTTAAATTATTTAAATTACAACACAACTGCTTCCTGTTTACGCACTTGTGTCATCAGGACTGGGATGGCGACTGACTGAGTGGGACAAAAGAAGCTTTGAGAGCCACTGGCCTCTCTCGATGTGTGTGTGTGTGTGTGTGTGTGTGTGTGTGTGTGTGTGTGTGTGTGTGTGTGTGTGTGTGTGTGTGTGTGTGTGTGTGTGTGTGTGTGTGTGTGTTCTGGCAATGCTACATCGCTCTGTTTACACAGTTGCCTTTAGGAGACCTCTGACGGTATGGGGACAAAAAAAACAGGTCCCCTAAAGGGAAACCTTTTTAAATGATAGTCAGATCCATTCTGAAGTGATTTTTAAGCTTTGGCCCATAAAACATGTTTACTGGTTAGTTTGAGTGTGAGACATTTGCACAGCAGCCCCCTCATCGGGCTGTAGCTGGTACTGCACTCGCCGCTCTGCTCACACTTCTTCCGTGTATAGTTACCGTATTTTCCGCACTATAAGGCGCACCTTCAATGAATGGCCTATTCTAAAATTTTGTTCATATATAAGGCGCACCGCATTATAAGGCGCATAGAATAGATGCTACAGTAGAGGCTGGGGTTACGTTTAGCATTCCGTAGTTGCGAGACCTGGTGTGGCTCAATATTGGTCCATATATAAGGCGCACCGGATTATAAGGCACACTGTCAGCTTTTGAGACAATTGGAGGTTTTTAGGTGCGCCTTATAGTGCGGAAAATACGGTAATCACTTCCACCAGGTCCCCATAACTAAGGTGGTTTGTTGTTTTGTTTTGTTGTGTGTGTGTGTGTGTGTGTGTGTGTGTGTGTGTGTGTGTGTGTGTTCTGGCAATGCTTACTTAATGGGGACATGGCTCTGTTTACACAGTCACCTTTAGGGGACCTCTGACGGTATGGGGACAAAAAAACAGGTCCCCTAAAGGGAAACCTTTTTAAATGATAGTCAGATCCATTCTGAAGATGCCTAAGTGATTTTTAAGCTTTGGCCCATAAAACATGTTTACTGAAAAGTAAACATCTAATTTGAACTTCTTTTTTTTTTTTTTTTAATGGTCCTCAGTAGTCACGTACAAATTTGTGTGAATTATGCAAAATTATTTTTAAAAATTTCATTATTTTAAATTATTTGAATTACAACACAACTGCTTCCTGTTTACGCACTTGTGTCATCAGGACTGGGATGGCGACTGACTGACTGAGACAAAAGAAGCTTTGAGAGCCACTGGCCTCTCTTGCTCTGTGTGTGTGTGTGTGTGTGTGTGTGTGTGTGTGTGTGTGTGTGTGTGTGTGTGTGTGTGTGTGTTCGGGCAATGCTTACTTAATGGGGACATTGGTCTGTTTACACAGTCACCTTTAGGGGACCTCTGACGGTATGGGGACTAAAAAACAGGTCCCCTAAAGGGAAACCTTTTTAAATGATAGTCAGATCCATTCTGAAGATGCCTAAGTGATTTTTAAAACATGTTTACTGAAAAGTAAACATGTTTAACATCTAATCTAATTTTTTTTCCAAATGGTCCTCAGTAGTCATGTACAAATTTGTGTGAATTATGCGAAATCTTTTAAATTTGGTCCCCATGAACCATATTACCGTATTTTTCGGATTATAAATCACAGTTTTTTTCATAGTTGCGATTTATACTCTGGAGCGACTTATGTGTGAAATTATTAACACATTACCTTAAAATATCAAATAATATTATTTATCTCATTCACGTAAGAGACTAGGCCAGGGGTCGGCAACCCGCGGCTCTAGAGCCGCATGCGGCTCTTTAGCGCCGCCCTAGTGGCTCTCTGGAGCTTTTTCAAAAATGTATGAAAAATGGAAAAAGATGAGGGGAAAATTTTTGTTTGTTTGTTTGAATATGGTTTCCGTAGGAGGACAAACATGACGCAAACCTCCCTAATTGTTATAAAGCACACTGTTTATATTAAACATGCCTCATTGATTCGAGTATTTGGCGAGCGCCGTTTTGTCCTACTAATTTTGGCGGTCCTTGAACTCACCGTAGTTTGTTTACATGTATAACTTTTCTCTGACTTTCTCGGACATGGTTTATGCCACTTCTTTTTCTGTCTCATTTTGTCCACCAAACTTTTAACGATGTGCATGAATGCACAAAGGTGAGTTTTGTTGATGTTATTGACTTGTGTGGAGTGCTAATCAGACGTATTTGGTCACTGCATGACTGCAAGCTAATCGATGCTAACATGCTATTTAGGCTAGCTATATGTACATATTGCATCATTATGCCTAATTTGTAGCTATATTTGAGGTCATTTAGTTTCCTTTAAGTCATCTTAATTCAATTTGTATCTCATGACACACTATCTGTATGTAATATGGCTTTTAAATTTTTGCGGCTCAAGACAGCTTTGTTTTTGTATTTTTGCTCCAGTATGGCTCTTTCAACATTTTGGGTTGCCGACCCCTGGACTAGGCGTATATCAGCAATCGTCACACACACACACGTCAACCGATAAAGATTTGGATGAAAATTGATCATTTCAACATTGGCGGTAACTTATAAAAACTGAGAAGTGCGACTTATACTCTAGTGCGACTTATATATGTTTGTTTTTTTCCTTCTTTATTATGCATTTTCGACCGGTGCGACTTATACTCCGGAGCGACTTATAATCCGAAAAATACGGTAACTCTTTTTCCCCAGGGTCCCCAGTAAGAATGATCAGCACATTACTTCATCAATCCAGAGATTTAAAGACGTGTATGAGCTAACTGGGCAGTGGACATTTTACACCATTTTTGTTATGTCTCCAGTGGTCCCCACAAATCATGATCAAAAACTTGGTCCCCATTCCAACTGATAACCAGTGTGTGTGTGTGTGTGTGTGTGTGTGTGTGTGTGTTGACCCACATTGCTGACGGCGCCTGGGCAACAGGTGTTACCATGGAAACACACTTGGCACTAAACTTTTCTCACGCTCTCGTCATTTCTCCACCCGTCCCGCTAAGCTAATGCTAAGCTAACGCTTGGCTAAAAGGCTGCTGTCAATCAAAAGACTACACCAAACAATGTCTTCTTCTTCTACAAACGACACGACAAGGTCGCCCAATCGAGGCTTCCTCCTCGCCGGCGACACGATATGCTAACTTCCTTAGCACGTAGCGAGGTTGCGTTTACATGCGTACTAGTGGGGGCGCGCTAGCTGCACTGCTAACTTGTTGAGGGGCTCGTGTTACGTAGGGTTCCTTTAAATACACGTGTACTGTGCCTTTAAGAAAGGCGGCGGCGTCGAGGGGGAGCAAAACAAAGGAAGATGGCGGCGGGTCACTGGAGGCCAAAGCCCTCGGCGTTGGAGATGGCGATGGTCAGTTTGTGCTTCAGCTCCTTCCTGCTGCGATACGGCGGCAGGCAGATCTGATTGAAGCACGTGTGCGATACAGGCAGCCTGACGATAACACACACACACACACACACACCTGTAGTCACGTGTGTGTTACATGAAAACATCATCTGTGTGTGTGTGTGTTACATGAAAACATCATCTGTGTGTGTTACACGAAAACATCATCTGTGTGTGTGCGTGTGTGTGTGTGTGTGTGTGTGTGTGTGTGTGTCTGTGTGTGTGTGTGTGTGTGTGTGTGTGTGTGTGTGTGTGTATAAGGCATGCAGCTATCCATTATTTAAGTTAAGTTAAGTTAAAGTACCAATGACTGTCACACACACATTAGGTGTGGTAAAATTTGTCCTCTGCATTTGACCCATCCCCTTGTTCCACTGCCTGGGAGGTGAGGGGAGCAGTGAGCAGCAGCGGTGGCTGCGCCCGGGAATCATTTTTGGTGGTTTAACCCCCAATCGCAACCCTTGATGCTGAGTGCCAAGCAGGGAGGTAATGGCTCCCATTTTTATATTGTCTTTGGTATGACTCGGCCGGGGTTGGAACTCACAACCTACCCATCTCAGGGCGGACACTCTAACCACAAGTCATCTATCAGTTAGTTTGTTGGAGTAATCAGATTAAAAAAAAAACTTATATCCTCAGTGCTTATTTTAGGGAAAATTTAAAAAAAATGTCTCTATTTGTCAGAATTTTTATTACCTTCTATTTAACTTCAATTTACCTTCTATTTAACTTATTTTACATTTAATTACCATCTATTTAAGTTATGTATCTTTTATTTACCTTCTATTACCTTTTATTTACCTTCTTTCTAACTTATTTTACCTTCTATTTATCTTTTATTTACCTTCTATTGCCTTCTAATTATCTTTTATTTACCTTCTTTCTAACATACTTTACCTTCTATTTACTTTATATTGCCTTCTATTTACCTTCTATTAACTTATTTTACTTTCTATTGCCTTCTATTTCTTTTATTGACCTTCTATTACCTTTTATTTACCTTCTTTCTAACTTATTTTACCTTCTATTTACCCTCTATTTGTCTATTATTTACATTCTATTGCCTTCTATTTATCTTTTATTTACCTTATATTTATCTTTTATTTACCTTCTTTACCTTCTATTTACCTTCTTTATAACTTATTTTACCTTCTATTTACTTTCTATTTATCTTTTATTTACCTTCTATTGCCTTCTATTTATCTTTTATTTACCTTCTATTTATCTTTTATTTACCTTCTATTACCTTCTTTCTAACTTATTTTACCTTCTATTTACTTAATATTGCCTTCTATTACCTTTTATTTACCTTCTTTCTAACGTACTTTACCTTCTATTGCCTTCTATTTGACTTTTATTTACCTTCTATTACCATTTATTTACCTTATATTGCCTTCTATTTACCTTCTAATAACTTATTTTACTTTCTATTACCTTCTATTTTTCTTTTATTTACCTTCTATTTACCTTCTTTCTAACTTATTTTACCTTCTATTTATCTTTTATTGACCTTCTATTACCTTTTATTTACCTTCTTTCTAACTTATTTTACCTTCTATTTACCTTCTATTACCTTCTGTATAACTTATTTTACCTTCTATTTACTTCATATTGCCTTTTATTTACCTTCTATTAACTTATTTTACTTTCTATTGCTTTCTATTTATCTTTTATTGACCTTCTATTACCTTTTTAACTTATTTTACTTTCTATTTACCTTATATTGCCTTCCATTTACATTCTAATAACTAATTTTACTTTCTATTGCCTTCTATTTATCTTCTATTACTTTTTATTTACCTTCTTTCTAACTTATTTTACCTTCTATTTATCTTTCATTTACCTTATATTACCTTTTATTTAACTTCTTTCTAACTTATTTTACCTTCCATTTATCTTTTATTTACCTTCTATTACCTTCTTTCTAACTTATTTTACCTTCTATTTACTTTATATTGCCTTCTATTTACCTTCTATTAACTTATTTTACTTTCCATTGCCTTCTATTTATCTTTTATTGACCTTCTATTACCTTTTATTTACCTTCTATTTACCTTCTATTGCCTTCTATTTGACTTTTATTTACCTTCTATTACCTTTTATTTACCTTCTATAACCTTTTATTGACCTTCTTTTTAACTTATTTTACTTTCTATTGACCTTATATTGCCTTCTATTTACCTTCTAATAACTAATTTTACTTTCTATTGCCTTCTATTTATCTTTTATTTACCTTTTATTACCTTTTATTTACCTTCTTTCTAACTTATTTGACCTTCTATTTATCTTCTATTACCTTTTATTTACCTTCTTTCTAACTTATTTTACCTTCTATTAACTTATCATATATATCCACACACACATATATACTGTATATATATATATATATATATATATATTAATAAATAATATTGCATGGCGAAAGTGCATTAGCATGTGGCTAAGACGTTCAGTCCTTTCCCACAGAAGTGCAATCTATTTGTGGTGGTGTGTGTGTGAGAGTGTGCGTGAGTGTGTGTGTGTGTGTGTGTGTGTGTGTGTGTGTGTGTGTGTGTGTGTGTGTGTGTGTGTGTGTGTGTGTGTGCGTGTGTGTGTGTGTGCGGACGCGCGTGTCTACCAGTCGGTGGGGGCATCCAGTTTGGAGATTTTGAAGTTTAGGTCGGCCATTCCTCCCACGGGAATGCGGTCACTTCCTGTGGCAAAGTGCAGCAACTTCTTCTGCAGCTCCAGCGGGAAGGCAAGCACCACCTCCCAGAAACTCCTACACACACACACACACAGTGACGTCACGTATGCACCACCTCTCCCAGAGTGGATGCATCTGCGTAGCCCGGCAACAGGAAGTGGCGTAGGTCACCTGACGGTGGCGTCGTTCTTGCCGTATCCGTCGTAGATGGCGGCCCGCTGCAGGGCGTTCATGTCCAGCTGAGGACTTCCACACACCAACATCTCCACCTCCTCCGGACGCAGCAGCTGGCAGGGGCACACGTAGCATGCAATCAGTCACGCCCCTTGACCTTTGACCTTCCACTGTCAGATGCGGTCAGCGACAAAAAAAATAATAATCATTTCAAAATAAGACGCAACGGGAAGTGGAGGATGTCGGAACAGTGGAGTGAGTCGAGCAATCGGGAAGTGATGTCACATGTGATGTCATCGCTCACACTAATCAGCAGTGTGTGTGTGTGTGTGTGTGCGTGTGTGTGCTCACCATGAGTGCGTCAGAGGCACACACACTGTGGAAGCCGTGGTAGAAGGCAGCAAACTGCTTGCAGATGGACTTGTTGAGCAGGAAGTCCACGTAAAGATGCACATACTCTGCACAGCAGGTCACATGACACACAAACAGGTCACATGACACACAAACAGGTCACATGACACACAAAGACAAAAGCAGTACGTGAGAGAAAGTCCCAGCGTGTTCCTGTTTGGCTACTTTGTGCAGGAAGTAGTAGAAGAAATGTTTACTTTCACTTTGTTACACACTGACAACAAATACTACTACTGTAATCGATACTTTAATACTACGACTGTACTGTAAAGTTAATTGTACTACTATACTGTATATTTAATACCACTACTACACTGTATATTAATACAACTGTTGTACTCTATATAGTACTTGAAAGTATATGTTTGAGGTACATGAACGTATATGTTTTAAGTACATGAAAGTATATGTTTGAGGCACATGAAAGTATATATGAAAATATATATTTGAGGTACATGAAAGTATATGTTTGAGGTACATGAAAGTATATATGAAAGTATATGTTTGAGGTACATGAAAGTATATGTTTGATGTACGTGAAAGTATGTTTGAGGTACATGAAAGTATATGTTTGAGGTACATGAAAGTATATGTGAAAGTATATGTTTGAGGTACATGAAAGTATATGTTTGAGGTACATGAAAGTATATGTTTGAGGTACATGAAAGTATATGTTTGATGTACATGAAAGTATATGTTTGAGGTACATGAAAGTATATAGAAAGTATGTTTGAGGTACATGAAAGTATATATTTGAGGTACATGAAAGTATATATGAAAGTATGTTTGAGGTACATGAAAGTATATGTTTGATGTACATGAAAGTATGTTTGAGGTACATGAAAGTATGTTTGAGGTACATGAAAGTATATTTTTGAAGTACATGAAAGTATATGTTTGAGGTACATGAATGTATATGTTTGATGTACATGAAAGTATATATTTGAAGTACATGTTAGTATGTGTTTGAGGTACATGAAAGTATATGTTTGAAGTACATGAAAGTATATGTTTGAGGTGCATGAAAGTATATGTTTGAGGTGCATGAAAGTATATGTTTGAGGTACATGTAAGTATATGTTTGAGGTACATGAAAGTATGTTTGATGTACATGAAAGTATATGTTTGAAGTACATGTAAGTATGTGTTTGAGGTACATGAAAGTATATGTTTTAAGTACATGAAAGTATATGTTTGATGTACATGAAAGTATGTTTGATGTACATGAAAGTATATGTTTGAGGTACACGAAAGTATATGTTTGAAGTACATGTAAGTATGTGTTTGAGGTACATGAAAGTATATGTTTGAGGCACATGAAAGTATATATGAAAATATATATTTGAGGTACATGAAAGTATATGTTTGAGGTACATGAAAGTATATATGAAAGTATATGTTTGAGGTACATGAAAGTATATGTTTGATGTACGTGAAAGTATGTTTGAGGTACATGAAAGTATATGTTTGAGGTACATGAAAGTATATGTGAAAGTATATGTTTGAGGTACATGAAAGTATATGTTTGAGGTACATGAAAGTATATGTTTGAGGTACATGAAAGTATATGTTTGATGTACATGAAGGTATATGTTTGAGGTACATGAAAGTATATAGAAAGTATGTTTGAGGTACATGAAAGTATATATTTGAGGTACATGAAAGTATATATGAAAGTATGTTTGAGGTACATGAAAGTATATGTTTGATGTACATGAAAGTATGTTTGAGGTACATGAAAGTATGTTTGAGGTACATGAAAGTATATTTTTGAAGTACATGAAAGTATATGTTTGAGGTACATGAATGTATATGTTTGATGTACATGAAAGTATATATTTGAAGTACATGTTAGTATGTGTTTGAGGTACATGAAAGTATATGTTTGAAGTACATGAAAGTATATGTTTGAGGTGCATGAAAGTATATGTTTGAGGTACATGAAAGTATGTTTGAGGTACATGTAAGTATATGTTTGAGGTACATGAAAGTATGTTTGATGTACATGAAAGTATATGTTTGAAGTACATGTAAGTATGTGTTTGAGGTACATGAAAGTATATGTTTTAAGTACATGAAAGTATATGTTTGATGTACATGAAAGTATATGTTTGATGTACATGAAAGTATATGTTTGAGGTACACGAAAGTATATGTTTGAAGTACATGTAAGTATGTGTTTGAGGTACATGAAAGTATATGTTTTAAGTACATGAAAGTATATGTTTGAAGTACATGAAAGTATATGTTTGAAGTACATGTAAATATGTGTTTGATGTACATGAAAGTATATGTTTGAGGTACATGTAAGTATATGTTTGAGGTACATGTAAGTATATGTTTGAGGTACTTTACCCTTCCTGTTGTATTTGTTGACAGGTATTTTGTCACCTCCTGGCTTCAGGTTGTACCATTTGACCACGCCCATTTCCTCCTGACACACCTGAACACATCATCACTAATTTTAGCTCAGTGTTGTTGTTGTTAAAAGCTGTTGACACTTGAGTGGCAGGTGGGCACACTGATCACTAAGCAAAAGGGCGGGGGTGAGAACCGCGCTCAGAAAACTGAAGTCATTTAGACAAAGTCAGAACAGGAAGTAAAACCCAAATAAGAGCATTCCAAACAGGAAATAGCACCCGAATAAAACCCCAAATAGGACATGACCTGTCGCCACAGGTCAGTAAGTAGATTCATCACCATGCTAATCCACATATGTGGCGGCCATCTTAACGTTCCAATTTCGGCCAATGCATCACGACAAGTTGTGTATTTAAAAGAAATCATAACTTTCTCATTTCTCAGCCAGTTGTCGTTTTTAAATGTAAAAACCTATGCTATGTATACATATTCAATGTTTTGTTTAAAAAAATAAACTTATGTATAAAAGATTATTCATAGTAAAAATAGCCCTGTTGTACAAAATTAAAGTGAGTGTGGATGCTGAGCTTTAGCAGTTGAAATTGTCAATTTAAACTTCTTCTCCACACCAGCACTTTCCTGTTTGTAGGAATTTGCTGCAGAAATGTTGAAGTCCGACCTTTGACCTGAACTCACGGGGCCGGTCAGGTGTCATTCCCAGGCCAGGTTTGGCCCCCAGGAACGCACACACACATATAGCCCTGCTCTAGACTCTTTTTCATCTACTTCCTGTTGATATTCATCTACTTGTTTACTTCCTGTCAATAGTCATCAACTTGTTGACTTCCTGTTGATATTCATCTACTTGTTCACTTCCTGTTGATATTTATCCACTTGTTGACTTCCTGTTGATAGTCATCTACTTGTTCACTTCCTGTTGATATTCATCTACTTGTTCACTTTCTGTTGATAGTCATTTACTTGTTCACTTCCTATTGATATTCATCTACTTGTTCACTTCCTGTTGATATTCATCTACTTGTTCACTTCCTGTTGATAGTCATCTACTTGTTCACTTCCTGTTGATAGTCATCTACTTGTTCACTTCCTATTGATACTCATCTACTTGTTCACTTCCTGTTGATCTTCATCTACTTGTTCACTTCCTGTTGATAGTCATCTACTTGTTCACTTTCTGTTGGTAGTCATTTACTTGTTCACTTCCTGTTGACATTCATCTACTTGTTCACTTCCTGTTGACATTCATCCACTTGTTCACTTCCTGTTGAAATTCATCTACTTGTTTACTTCCTGTTGATAGTCATCTACCTGTTCACTTCCTGTTCATATTTACCTACTTGTTCACTTCTTGTTGATAATCATCGACTTGTTCACTTCCTGTTGACATTCATCTACTTGTTCACTTCGTGTTGAAATT